>NC_046155.1:215124936-215172504 GCF_011064425.1 Rattus rattus | reverse complement strand
TCGGTAACCTTTTCGTTCGATTACGTATTGCTACTTTGCTTGCACCACTTTTCAGCTAAAACTTTCCTGTCTCATTTGTCCCCAAATATAATATAATTAAAACATTACAGAAGTATCCCAGTCAACAAAAAATCCAGGTTCTCTATAAAATCACCAACATCTCTACAACTCAAGTCCTTTTAAAGTGCTGGGAAGTGTCAACTGTGGGCTTCTAAACCAACAAGTAATTTCATCCCACAGAGAAGGCCAAAGTTCCTTTGTATGAAGTTGATTGTGACAGAGGATCAACACCTCCAGGTGTAAGGCCTGGACAGCCAGCTCACTCCGACCTGCCATTCACAACTCCACAGATTGTCTCATAGGGTCACGTCGGCTCCACTTCATGACCACTGTTGTGCTTGGTAATCAAATAGAATGTCCTTGAGATCCATCCAAGTTAGCATGTTTTCTGATTTTGCTGCGCGGTATTCCATGCATGTGTTTGTCTAATTATTTATGGGACATTCCATATACTTTCTTGCCTTACACAGATAAGGCGTTTTTGACTATCATACCACACAGAAAACAGACCAATCATGATAGCCATCTGAGGCCTACGATCTCCAGTGCACAACCATCCGTTAGACACTTCCTTGTCTTCAACCTTGAAAATATGGCAGTGGCTTCCACTGGGCTGGGATGGATACAGAGAGTGCCCACTTAAGCTACAGTATTCAGTATTATAATAATGTCATAGAATTCATCTTCCTGTCCATGAACAAATGTTCTTAAGGAGAAAGAGATCTGTGGAAGGAAATCCACTAGGAGCCAAAGTAGGTGTGTGTTAATGTTGGCAATGACAAGATTTCACTTCAAGAAATGTTTGTGTATCCTGCCAGCCTGTGTTCCTTTCATTTCCCAGACCCGATATTAAATTGTAAAATACTCTCTCGTCCAGTGGACCAATGCCCAGAACCTTCTATGACCCCTTTTCTTGATTTACAAGTGGCCCAGCATCCAATGCATTTTCAGTATTAGCTGTCCTCTCTCAGATACATGGCTCTCATTGGGCCAGCCCTTCCCCCAATTCATTTATCAGTTGCAGGCAGAAGGTCTAGAGTTTTACTGTACATATCAGATGCATTTTGGTTTGCATCTTGTTCTGTAGCATATCTACAACAGGAAAGTTATCATGCAGCCCTCTGTCTGGAGATGGAGGACATTTCAGGAGGGCATGGATGAAGGCAGACGGATGAGCAAGTCTCTCTGTCCTCCATCTGCTGGGTTCAAAGCCGGTGAGGCCACTAGTGAGAATATCAATCACCTTTCATATGACCTTAACCCATTACTTGTTCCCTCCAGAGGCTCAATTCCTTCTCTAGAAAGAGAGTAGAGATAATTGCTTCCTGGGGAATTATTCTGTAGAGACCAACATGCTTTGAAGCTTTGTTTAAACAGTGGTGTACATTGTGTCACTGATGAAATCATCTTTCTTTTATGGTTGATATGAGAGAACGAAATCTGAGAAGATGTTGTGTGTATGTAACGATGCTAGTCTAACACAGTACCCATTTTCTCAGAATGGGCCATGATTCGCAACTAAGAACGCAAAGTGTGGAATCAGGAATGTTCTGTGGAAGCATCAGAGTCTCCTCCCCGATTACCCTAGGATAACCAAATGAGGACACTAGACAGAAGAATGTCAAGCAAAGTCCGAAAGGGCAGTACAGTGGGCTGAGTACAGGCTGAGAAGCATTCTCTCCCTATATGGCGGAAAAGAGACTTTGATGTTGGAGAACTTTTATATGATGTTTAACTCGTATATAGGTCTATGATCCGTCGACAGAAGTGTACTGCAAAGTGCAAACAGTAGGAAAAAAGGAGGTGAGTCTATTCACTTGGGATACTAAGCAGTTCTGTGTTGACAAACTGTAGATAGTTATTTTCTAAAATAAAAGGAGTGGAGGCTGAAAGGCACTCATTTTCATTATACTTAACAACTTAAAGAATTAGTTCCACGTTCCTTTCTCTTTCCTTTTCTTTTCTTTTTAATTCTTGAAGAATTAGAGTCACTTGGGAATTTTAAAATGCAGTTTTCAAATATATTTGACTGAGAATAAGAATTGGTGTGCCTAGGCGTGACTGATGTGTGTGAGTTGCAAATACACATTATTTATTATTTATTCTTAACTTTAAGGGAACTCAGTGTAATATCAGTTTCAATATTCCTATGTAAAATATATATGGAAAGGATTTTTTCTTCAAGAATTCAACTTTTTCTATTTGTATTAACTTTAGAATCTGTCTTCCAGAGGGGGAAACCTTTAGACTCTGTACTAAGTTTTACCAAATATTGGATAACTTGTTAGTTACGGCTAGCAACAACAATTACTGTTTAGCAATGGCCAAACTGTATGGGACCAAAAGGCTTCTCTCCTGCATCTTTCCTGTGGTGTTTCCAAAGTGAGAATACTGGGTGGAGTGTGGTAACTTATGGCTGCCATAGCCAGGAAATAAATCGACATTTGCTTTTTGCTTTTACAGTATTTTTATGTGTGTTTATTTTCTCTGCACAATCCAGTTGAATTGTTATGTGTATTCACTCAAAACTGTGTCTTTGTTGTACAGGATATGTCAAATTATCTCTGAGCCAATGTGTGTGTGTATGAAGCATGAGATATTACAGCCTGTGTGGACTTAATCTGGAGCAGAAGAGCACAAAAAGCACTCGACATTCTGAAGTGCACATGCATTCCCAGCCTGAGAGGCATCTGTATCCTGGGAGCTCCTTTCTTTTTCCAACAAGGCCTCTATCATGGGTGAACGAAGCACGCTCTATGATGAGGGGTTCAGTACTCAGGAAGGAAGTTAGGAAGGGCTAAGTGTATGATTTTAATTATATTCCCCTCAGATGCGCTTGAGTAAGGTCTGTGAGTAACAATGAGTTGAGTGCTCAGTGCCAGAGATGGCCTTAAATAAGTTTATATGATCTAGCGGACCTTGACTTTATAAACAATCGACTCTGAATTAAGAGCCCTTAGAATTCATTTACAACTTTCCTCCGCACTATAGATCCAGTCCGTCCCTTTGAGAAAAGAAAATGATTGAGAATGCTCATCTTTTTAAATTAAAATCCTCTTTCCAAATTACTTGGCAGCTGCACTGGGCTCTGTAATCCCAGAGACGAGGTTGCCTCCTCCTCCTGACCCCTATCCTCAAAGCTCCTGTCACCTTGCTGACTCTGAATCTGAAGATCAGGCATCCCCAATCTACCACCTGCTGCTGGGGTGGCAGTGTGTGTGTGCATGTGTGTGTGTGCATGCCTGTGTGTGTGTGTGGTGTGCATGTGTGTGTGCATGCGTGTGTTTGTGTGTGAGTGTGTGAAAGTGTGTGTGAGTGTGTGTGCAAGTGTGCGTGTGTGTGCATGTGTGTGTGTGCATGTGTGTGAGTGTGTGCGTGTATGTGAGTTTTTGTGTGTGTGTGTGTGTGTATGTGTGTGTGGTATGTGTGTGTGGTGTGTGTGTGTGTGGGTGTGTGTGTGTGTGTGCGTGTGTTAGTATTATTAATGTGGTGTGTGTGTGTGTGTGTGTGTGTGTGTGCATGTGTGTGTGTGTGTGTGTGTGTGTGTGTGTGTGTGGTGGCTGCCTTTCAATCAGTCCCTTTTGAGGTCAATGACCCATGGCTCTCGAGTCCCATTCAGCTGGCAACAGAGCACGCATGGGCCATAGTTGCTTTATCTTATGCAAAGGAAAAGCAGCTTGCCCAGAGTGAAGGTGAAGGCAGAGAGCTGCCCTTCTGTCCAGCTCTGCCAGACCCCTCCGTGGTGAGGGCTGCAGCTTGCACTCCACGTTAAGCGCAGAGAAAGGCTGCAGCTGTGTGTCTGCCACAGTGCCTTCACCCTGACGTAGGGAGGCTGGTCCTTGCAGTCCTGGGCTGCTAGCTCTCGGCTGCTGCAGGCACGGGAGGAGGGAGGGCCCGTGAAAAGTAAACGCTCCCTTTCTTTGAGAAGTTCCCAGGAGGTGTGACCCCGACGACGGTGGCTGCCTGACTGGTTTGAATACCTGTTCAGGTATTTCCCTAGGTCCAGTCATTTCTAGCTATCCACGTTAGAGAGGAGCCAGGTGAGCAGTTGTTCTGACGTCCCTGAGAGCCTCCATTCCATCTCTGGCACCACGGCTGGCTCGCTCACAGGAACTGGCGTCATTCTCCGGCTTGCCTTGCTCTGATGGACGTTCATGCTAGAGCTTAGTCCAATCTCTCAGTACAGTGGCATGTGAGCCAGCCTGCTACTGGCTCTGAGATGAAATTCCTGAGGGAATCAGCGGAAAGGAAGAAAGGCTTTGGAAGAAAAGCTGACCAATCACTTAGAGCCCAGGGTGCCCATGACTCGGAACTCGGGTGACTGGATTTGCCTGAGGACAGTGGCAAACACTCCTTCCTTCCTTTGTTTTAAGTCCTATTTTTGTTGGTTACGTGAACACTGTGTCGTCTATTCTGTGTGTGTGGTTCGGCACCCAGGACCTGTGGGATCCTGGGGCTGGGCAGAATGGTGTCAGTTTGAAGGGGAATCATGGGCTCTGAGTGCCGTGAGCCCTCAGGAACAATGGTGTAACAGCCATCTCAGGTTTTATCCCTCAAGGTCCCGGTGCTGTGCAGGAGGCTGGAAGAGCCTTCCAACCTGGTCTCCCGGAGTCCCCAGGAGCGTTCTCTCATCCCCTGAGGTGGCCGATGTGCTGGAACTGATCCCTGGAGAAATTGTGGGCAAATCTAAGAACCCAAAGGTGACGGTGTCTCTGGCAGGGGATCTTGCCTGCCGTCCAAGATCGACCGTGCATCTCATAGATGCTTCGGAAACTTTACTGTCCTTCTTAACTGTGGCTCTCAGAATCCCCCACCCCCACCCTGTTCCTAGTTTGTCCAAATAATCTTTAATGGGCTCTGGATCACACAAGGGCCAGACTAGGTAATTGCCATCCCCACTGTCTGAGTGTCAAGCAGCACATAGCTACTCAAGACCCCAGCCAGTGGCAGTGGGCATGAGAAGTCAGGAAGGCCTTGTGGCTGACATGCTCTGCTGCCGGTAACAAGTCGTGACGAACAAGAAAGCTAAATGGTGGGGCTTCTCTGTCTGTTCAGCGTGGGGAGCTGAGGTCTAGCGCAGCTTGGGCTGGGGAGACAGGAAGGAACTAGGAGGCTAGCCATGCCTATTGGCCTGGTATTTCACAGTCAGAAGGCTCCCCAAGGAAGACAACAAGAAAGACCCGCTTGTTTTCTGGCGTATTCATCCCATATTTCCTCTCCCTCCTTAAGGGCAGAGAATAGTGGATATCTGTGCTTTCATAATGTCTCTTAGGAAGGGTCATGCACTGTTGAGAAATATGCCTGTCATGGAAACCAACCTAAAGTTAGAATCTGGTAATGAGCCTAAATTTCTTCCAAAGTCAACGTGGTAGTGCTTGCCCTGGGGAATCACAGCGCTGGGGTCGATGCCTGAGACAGGATTATAAGTTCCTGGTAGCTGGACTACCTTCCCTCTCCCCCATACAGGCACGCGTAAAGAGCGGAAGGAGGAGAGGAGAGGGAAGGAGGAGGAAGGCAATTTTTCTTTTGCTCTTGTTCTTGGAGTTGGTGGCACTTCATCACTGGGGGGCACCCACAGAGTTCAGGTCCCCACCCCCTGCTCCATGCAGAAACCCCAGTGTCCTGTGCTAAGGCTTCTCACAGGGTCTTTAATCCCAATCAAACTCCTCCGTGTGTCTGGAGGATGTTTGAGACACACATAGTGATCCTGCTGCTCATTATTCAACCCCAGTCATTTCAAGCTATTAAGCCTTGCAAATGTGTGTGTGTGTGTGTGTGTGTGTGTGTGTGTGTGTGTGAGTGTGTGTGGGTCCCCATCCTCCACCTCATTCTACAACCTTATAAGCGCCTAAGTGGTTCTTGATCACATACTTGGCCTTGGTGAGTGCCACCAGGCGGGCTGGAATTGAAGCGGGCGTGGTGGCAAGATGACCCCATTTTCTGCTGTTCATTTTCTGAGAAAATACTCCGTTGCTGGCAGGACCATGAACATTCCCTCTTGATCTGTCCTGAACTTCCCGGTTCTTCGCTTCCTCATCCAGCACCCGTATCGGATTGCTGAGATAGACCTGGGCTGTATGCACCGTTCACTTGGTGGAATTGGTGAGAGTGGGCGTCCAGGAACCTCCATCAGAAAGTTCAGAAAAATTCCTGAACATGGACTACTAAGGGGCAGAATAAGAAACACAAGGGGTTGGTTTTTCTGGTTGGCTGAAAATTCATTGGCTAAAAATTTCCTGGTTAAACTACGTCATGTGAAATTCTTTGCTCTGTTGGTCACAGAGGGAGGGCACAGAGGAGCTTCTGTTGCTGGCAGCCAAATAGAGTAAGAAAACTCAAAACCAGACAGTGCCGTGGTTTGAAGCCCTCGGACAGCATCGCTCTGCACTTCAGTATACTCTGAAAACTGGAAATTGGTTCCCCTTCTGTCTTTCCTCAATGATTCCAATAAGGTAAGAATTTGAGCGAATTAATGGCCATTATAGTTCAGCCGATGAAGGGCAGGAAGAACGGAGTTATATTTCCTTCGCTGCACGGTGAGTTTGATCTTAGCCTGGACGACACAAGACCCTGTCTTTAAAAAAATAAACAAGTAATGTGGCCAACCTTCAGAGTAATGTCAGTTGTCTAGTAAATAGCCATTAATAAGCAGTTATTTTATCTGCCTCTTGTCCTTTAAGCGTCTGAAATGACTATAATCAGTAGATGTCGCTGTTGTCCTTTAAGCGTCTGAAATGACTCAATCATAACCCAGTGAATGTCGCTGTACTTCCTCCGGAAAGAGCAAATAAAACATTTCATCTCAGTTCCCTGAACCCTGTAGAAATTATTTCCCAAGAAAGCACCATGGGAAAGTTTTCTACAAAGCATCTATGAACATTTTTTTTATGCGACGAATACGTTCTGTTACTCTCAAGACAAGATTTTCTATGGGAAATTTAGTACCAATAAATGCTACAACCAGGGCAAATATATAAAATAAAATAAATTTATTTTTCAATTCATAAGGGAGACCTAATACTTGTATAGGCAGAGGGTGGAAACTGAACAGTTTAAAAATACTTCAACAGCTCCGAAAAAAAAAGAACCAAAAAAAAAATGCTTCAAAATTGGAGCTGGGAGATGGCTCAGTGGTTGAAGTGCTGGCTGCTCTTCTGAGAGGTCGGAGTTCAATTCCCATGACACATGGTAGCTCCGACCATCTATGATGGATCTGGCCTCTTCTGGCCTTGCTTGGTGTGTACATGCAGATAAGCGCTCCTCACATGGAAATAAGCGCACAGTCTGTCTCTGGGGGCAAAGACCGTGAGCTAATGCTTTCCTCTTCATCTGACTGGTTTGAAGTCAGCCTTGATTTACTGCTCTCATTTCCTGTTGACCTGAGAGAAAATAGCTCCGGCCGCCATGCTAGGAATACTGTGATAATAAGCCAGGCAACTATATGACTGCTTGGATGTTTTATAAACTTCTAGACAAAAGCAGGTAACACCAGGATGTGGGGAAGAGAGCGTGGAGGGCGATGGGAACTAGAACTAAAAACTATGAGAAGCATTCTTCGCCCAAAGCTAAACTGGTTCTAGCTGTCTGCCATTTATTAATTGATGCTTCTAGCCATGCCTTCATCAACAGCAGAGTTCTCCTTTAACGGCCAACTTGTCTCTTTAACCCCATATAGGTGTCGTTTTCGACAACCTCACCCATAGACTGAGGCACTGTAGTAAATAATGCAGGCCAAGAACATGTGGTCATCAAAAGAAATTAACTACTTCAAGATAGTACCAAAATCGACTTAGTCACTTCAAATTTAAGTTTGGGCTTCTACTGGTCAGTCTTGGAAGTTAATTATTCCTAGAGTTTGTATAATGAAACCACGCCTAATAGAAGTCCTTACTGCCATTTTCAAAGGGATTTAAATAATATACACCTCAGTTTCTCCTGTTTTTGGAGACTCACAAAAATAGATGGGACATTGCTTCTTATCAACATCCCATTTCATTTGTCTCTCATCCTCTTTCAACTGTCTTTTCGGTGGACTTCCTGGCTTCGTGGACATATCTCTGCATTGAGAAGCCTGACATTGCCTGGGTATTTGACTCCGTGACGAACTTTTCTCTTAGGATCCTCAGCTATTCTGGGGAAGCTAGGATGGGAAAGATGATTGAGTTGTGGGGCGCTATCTCCTCCTGTCTGTGTCCAATGATGTGGGCGTGCCTACTGCCTTTTAGCACAGAGAAAATATTAGGTCCTCCTGCCTCTGCTAGAATCGCTTGAGTAGAGTCTATCTCTCCCTCTCCTGACGGCTCCCTAGGACCTGCTGATGCCTCAGGAAAACCAAAAGGATGTATGATAGCTTCAATGAGCTAAGCTGTTCAGGATGGTGTTAATAAATTAGAAATCCGGCTTGTTTAGAAATTGTGCACTGGTATGAAGCTTGAGGTAGGCTTCCTAACTGTCTTGGGTGACAGATACCCTAGGCCTCGAGGAGCTGCAGGGACTACGTTATCTCTTCCATTTCTCTGATGTTCCTTCCCCTTCCTTATAACAGAATGTTAATTCCATTTCTTTTGCAAACTTCAAGACTTTGAATTGACCTGCGGGCCTTTTCTCGACAGCTTGGGGACTGGGTTCACTAGGGAGTGGGTGAGGAGAGGGCTGTCTGTCTCTTCCCTGTCATCACAGCATGCACCGGAGACAAGGTTGGCCTCTGTTGATGTTCTCTGGAATTCTGCAAGTTTCATGGGTCAATTGACTACATCATATCTCTTTCGGTCTTAACTATTGAGGCTTCCTATGGGTTGGAACATGTGGAGGAAGATGCTTGAATGTCGCTTGACCAGGAAGGACAGAGAAGTGCCAGCTGGGGCCGCAGATCCCTTCTGGGTCATGCATTTTCTTCTAAATCCTTGTCTTAAATGTTCCATAAGGCACAGTGTCTCCGGACCAAGCCTTCAACCTGGGCCTTTACAGGTCTCTCAGATCCAAGCAGAGGAGAAGCACCACTCTGGCAGATCCTGCTGAAATTAGGAACAGATGCATGTTGGACCATGTGTTCCTGTGCAGCTTTGGGCGCTGGATCTTGATTGATGGTTTCATACCACCAATCTCACTCTCTGCCTCTCCCTTCCTGTGTGTGTGTGTCTGCTGTCTGTCTCTCTCTCTTTCTGTCTCAGTCTCTATGTGTCTGTCTCTCTCTCTTTCTCTCTCTCTCTCTCTCTCTCTTTCTTTAGCATCTGTGTGTGTGTGTCTGTTTGTCTTTCTCTCTGACACTTGCGTCTCTGTCTCCTTCATGTGCTCTCTCTCTCTCTGTCTCTGCCTACCCTACCCTCTCTGTGTGACAATGTCTTGTCTGTCTTTCTCAAAAGTGTGTGTCTGTGTGTCATAATGTCTCTCTCTTTCAATTGCCTACCTAACTCTTTCTCCTCTTGTGTCTGTCACCAATACTCTCCATCTCTCTCTTTCTGTCTGTCTGTCTCTCTAGTAATGAAATATGTGTATCTGTCTGTCATGTCTGTCATCTGATAAATATACTCTCTCTCTCTCTCTCTCTCTCCTGGAATGTGAGCTGTTTTTCCATTTTCTGTGGTTTTGCTTCACGATTCTCCCTAAAACCACTGGGAGCTCACTTGGAGGCCAAGTCACTGCCTTGGCAGGCCTCCTCCTCCTCATGCCATTGCGCTCTCCCCTAGTCCCATTAGACACCAGCCTTTTGAATTGCAGCCTCCTCAGCCCTTAGTCTCACGCGCTGGGATTGGACTGATGTGTGGAGTGAGAAAGGGTATTGAAATGAGGATAGAGTGTGTTGTTTACTCATAGAAACTTCTATTTCGATCAATCATCATCCTGTGAGAATGAAGCCATGGAAGACTACGCCTTAAAAGATCTCTCTGGGAATTTAGGAAACGTTCCTTGTTTTGTGAGCACTAAACCTTGACTATGGAGAGAGAGTTTTGCAGCCTTACAATTTAACCTGCTTCAATAATTTAAATTTCTTCGCTTACTCTGCATCAAACTTCCTCAGTTCTTAAAAGTTTCATTCGTTGGGTTCGAAGGTGTTCTGAACATCTGCTAGTCGGTCATTACCTAACTTTATTTTTGCAATTTCTGGACTCTTAACTAAACTGTGTGTTCTTTATTCTCTTTCTTGTGACCAAGTCTCTCTGAGCTTAGAAGACACAGATACGCAATACCCAGACATTTTGTTTTCTTTTTTAACACCTCTTGCCACGTAACATCAGACTTCAAGCAAGTCAGGTGATAATGTGTGTGGAAAAGCAGTTGCTTTGACGAATAGGCATTTCGCTGTCGATGCTGACGCCACAGCGTTCCTGTGTTTCTCCTCAGCTTCACAATTAAAATGACCTGATAAGCGTTAGACACTTCCTTGTTTACCATCCGGTTGTTATTATTAGACTTCGCCTGCAACACAATCTCCATATCTGCAAGATATGTCCTTGCGTCTTTAGAGCTGCAGGGCCTCAAGCTTCAGGATGGTGGGAAACACGACCTTGCTTTGTCCTGTCAGTGACATCCTTCTGAACTCTTCTTCCACACATAGCACATGGGTTCTGTAATGATCTGTGACCTGACAGACTAATAATAACCTAAACTAGACTCAAAAGTGTGTATACACTGGAGAATATATGGGCAAGTGTTTAGATGTGTCAATCTGACAGATTCATCACAATATTGACTTCAGCCCGTCTCCTTTGAGGATCTGCCTGGTGATGGTGGGGGAGGATGGGGCACCTCAAAGTGACCCATTCCCTTCACCATCCCCTCAAAGTGACCAGGCTTATGTTGTGGCTCCGTGGAAGTGAGTTCTGGATAATGCTAGGTCATTAATGTAGCAAGATATCATTTTATACTTTAGATCATATTCTTGTGAAGATTTGGTTGATTTGAGGAATGCCTAACTGGGGAAGGGAGGAATGGGAGCTGCTTGGGCTGTTCGAAAGGGCTTCACACGCAGGATTTAGCCTGCTGTAGTCACCCTGAGACCTGAAGGGACCTTCTGAATACAAACACGGAGTGTGAACATGTAAAGCTTCTCTACTTCTCAGAGCACCATTTCTGTGTGGATTCTGTGTGTACACTTCAAGCATGGGTGGGTTCCTCCTCTCTTCTAACACTTGTTAACTTGCCTGGCCAGATTTCTGATTGTCATTAGACTTTACTTTTACTGGAAATTCTCCTTAAGCAGGCCTAATAAATAGTGATGAGTACAATTAAAAGTTGTGGTCAAACCCGTAATCTCCTTACAAGGAGGATGCTTTTCAATTGTGAACAGACACCTGAAACTGTGGATGGCTGATCTCTCTATACATACACACACACACACACACACACACACACACACACCCCTGCGATAGTTTGAATTCATGAATTGGAAAGGCAAAATAGGAAGGTAATAATAGAAAAGACATAATAATATACTGCAATAAAATATATGAGTGTCAGAGTGGTCTTTTTTTCTCCAAATGAAAAGACAAATGCTTCAGACAATGACTTTGGGTAACAAATCGGACAGAAACCAGAGAATGCCTGATTACAAACAGCAGGCAGTGCTCTCCTAGAAAGCAGCCAATGTGTCAGCACTTACTGGTGGCCTGGGCACCTAATGGAGAACAAACTTCAGACAGTTCTTCTGCTCTTAGCCTGCAACTTGGTACTTGAGGCGTGAAAGTCCCATTCATAGGTAGGGAATTGTCTTAGTGAGTTAAGTACCTGTCCACTGTGAGAGGATCTGAATTCAATCTGTGCAGCCAGAGTAACAGGGAGCCAGGTGTGGAGAAATACAGGGATATCTGGGTGCTGGGGACGGGAACAGTGGGTGCAGATATGACGGTCATTCCCAGGCTCAGAGGGCAATCAGTGGCCTTTATGTAATAATATGCATGGATGCCACTCCAACACATTTCCGTCACATGAACACACACACTCAGACACACATGTGCACTGCCTTGCGTGTATCACTTTACATTCTGGAAATATACACTCAGACACAATATACTTTTATGTGCACTCACATGGACTACGCTCGAACACATGCACAACCGCATACCATTCATGTAGGATACACGAACACATAGAAACAACATACACACACACCTAAAATTTAATCCCATGAAAACAGGTAAATGTATACATATAAAGTTGGGTCCAAGGTCTATATAATAGAAAAGATTGGGCCTGCCGAGTTTTATGCAGCTCTGGTGTTTCGCTCACTTGTGATCTTCAGTTAACGTCCTCCTTCCCTCTGGGAAGCCTACGCTACTTCTCACCTACGAAATCGGTCTCTTCACATTCTGTTTGAGTTCAAACATCCTTCTTATACTTAGCAGTCACCTGGGTCACCCTTCTAGATTTAGTTGAATTCTTATGCTCACATGAAGTTTGCTCTGCCTCAATTCTGCATCTATTTAGGGGAGGCTCAGTCAGACGTCATGGGGGTTTCCTAGAATGTCCACTACGTCTTCCGAATAGAAACACCAGAAGAGCCCGGCAGGTGGGCTCTATGGTGACTTGTGGATTGGCTTTGTTATTAACTGGGCCAGTCTGCCAGGTCTCAGGTGTCACCAGCCTACCAATCCCCTCATGCTCAGGCTTTTGGACTCCAGGAGGTCTAGTGCCCTTCAGTTGTTCCTCGGGAGCAGGAGGATTACACTATCCCTGGTTTGCCCATCCAGGTGTCTGGAGGATGTGATCAAATGTTGGTATTGGAACAGGGCAGTGAGGTTGGGATGAGAACCCTGGTCCCTTGGGGTCCCGTGATCTCTCCTTCAGGGGACCCAGCCCACTGTGAGCAGATTGCCTTCATGATGCCCCCACTGCAGAGAAGCTCTCCCTGGAGCTGGGAGGCAGAACCCTGCCACTCATTTTTGGGGTTCCAGCCTGGGAGGAGTGCATCCAAGCAACCGTGAGATCAGCTTAGCCAGCCAAACAGGTCCCGCTCACTCAGGCCCGTCCGGTTGGATCTATTTTATCACAATGCAAGTCGAGGGTTAGTGATGGTCTGTCATTTTCCTGAAAAGTGGGGGTAATTAAAGGCTGTTCTGAAAAGCAGGAGGTGCCTGTGCAGTCACGGATCACTGTCAAAGTTCACTCTGCTCTTAAGTCACAACTTTTCTCCAGTGCCATACAGGTGAGAACCCAACCGGCTTTATTTATTCTCAGTCTACCGCTTTTATTTATTACATACAGCTGCCTGTCTCTTCTTCCGGCCATCGTCCGATTGACAATGGGTTCTTCTCTCTCGGGGAGCAGGCCCTGGGTGCCTACAGGCAGGTTCCCATTCCAAATGACAAAGTGAGTTGCTGGGCCTGGGAATGACAGAGATTTCAGGTTTATCTTTGCAGCTCCTGATATTAGTACCTCAGGGGATGGTTCAAGAGCCCCTTCTTGTTTTCCAGAGGTCTTCAAAGGCACAGCCTCCCTCCTGAAGGATGCAAGAACACCTAGACCAGATGAACAGAGCTGGAGACAGATGGGTGTAGCTACTTACAGATGGGAAGATGCCTCTCTTTATAATCATTTGAACAATGCACCGTGTTCAAAGGAGTCTGTGGATGTTTAATGAAACCGGCATTCAGTATTCTCCTGATGGTGGAATGCTTATTTCCTTTACCTACATCAATTCGAGAAGATGGCCTAAGAATTGATAGTTTGGGTTTTTGAAAGGAACAAGTTCATTATGCTCCACAACAACTGATTTGTCACGTCAAACCGAAACGCTATCAAGCAAACCACACAAATAACTTTAACAAAGGCTTCAGAAGGATGGAAGAGGACAGACCCTGTGAATTGAAGTGAATGAATCCATATGTTGACACGTTATTTTGTTATATAAAGGTAACCATATGCTAAGCAAAAGAAGATCTCTACCCTGGAGAGACTATACTGACTCTTCATCGTAGAGATTCTTCGGATTTAGATTTGGCCCATCAAACGCTTCCCTTTGGGAGGTGATGTTTTTAAGAGTATCAGTGAAAAGAAAAAAGAAAAGTATGTTCCAACCAAGAGTATGAATGGATTTAAGCAAGCTGTCATGTCTCTCTGTATTTGCTTAGCTAGTTAATGGAGGTCAGGCAGAACATATTTCTCCCCTAATTGAAGATACTTGGCTAGCGAGTGAGGAGTGTACTCTCAGGATGGCCCTTGGCTATGTATGGTCAGCTCTATTTCCTGAAGCATGGACTGAGAATATAGACAGCACAGAGCTATCATGGAGAAAATATCCAAATCAGTATAATCATGGCATGGAGATTCAGTGAAACGAGCTTTCTTTTGGAGGTCATAGTTTCTGGAAGCTCAGTAGGACCTATGCCTATCCTAGCACCATGATTAGAGGCTTGTTAAAACCTCCTGTCTCTCACCGCTTCTTCCTTGTATGGCCCTGAAACGTATGCAAATAGACACCAACGTTTATACATCTTCCATGTCACCGGGCAAATTGGTTCTTCCTGATCATTGTCCTTAACTGGAGAAAAAGTTTGTTATCTCAGAACATTAACTGCTTCTTATGGACAATTAACATCTGACTAAATACCGAATAATTAGGAATCGTTCTGTTGCCTACGGATTACTGTGAACACATCAAACATAGATGTGGTGAAAGTGTTATCAATACTTATGCAGATGAAAGTGTTATCAATACTTATGCATTCAGACTACTTTCTATATGGTTTGTACAGAAATAACTTTAGAATATGGTTTTGAAACTGCTAGATGTTATGTATTTAGAAATGGCAGCTAAGTTATTTTCTCTCCAAAACCTAGCAGGACCTTTCCCTGGGCATTTCAGCATCTCCTATTTAGATGTCTAGTGGGCATCCAAATTTACGAATTGTAAACTCTTGATTCCCCCTCTACTTATCGGTAAACCTTCTCTGCTTATTTTGCCTTACGAAAAGTATTCCATCCAAAGTGGAGACAGGAGGGCCAAGGCTTGGGTCTGACCCCCGTTATATTTCTCTTTACTCCTTGTACCTATATTTGGTCTATAAAACAAATCTTTGTTGGCTCTGCTGGTCGCATATTCCAAACCTGCTTTTCTATGTATCTATGTTGGTCTCCCCACACACTTTAGGTACCATGCTTCTAAGAGTTTTGAGTTCAAAGTGGCTTCTGGAATATTTTCTTCACTCCTCCTCTAATTTTTGTTTTCCTACCTTCCAAGAATGTTCATCTAGACTGAAACTCCTCTCTGGAGTCGGGGAGACAGATCAGTTGGTACTGACGTACTTGCCCCTCAGGTATGAGACCCTGAACTGAACCTAGAACTCACTTCCAGAAAGCCACCACGCCTGCCCAGTTCTGGGACTGAGGAGAGATGAAGACAAGCAGATCCCACTCTGGCTTGGTGCTCAGGCAGCTTGACCCACACACACTACTGAGGAGAAGGCTAGACCTCTGAAAGGATCTGTTCCAAAACAAACAAACAACAAAACAAACCAAGCAACAACCAAATGAAAACTCAAGCAGAACTGCTCCTGAGTAATCACCTGGGTGCTTCTGCCTTCCACATGAACACCACACATACCCTCTCACACACATACATGTGTACATATAACAGCATATACACATGCATATGCACACTGCACATGTACACATTTCCTGTGTGCTATATTTATATACATGCATTCCTACTCCACACACATACCACACACATGCATTCATGTACACACCACATATATACATGTATACACACACACACATGAATCACATATATACAACTATGCTGTACACATGCATACACATATCCATACACATATATGTATCCACACAACATACATACATATCTCACACCACACACACACATGCATACACAACCTGTGCATACACACATGTCTACCACCACACATATACACACATATGTACACACACCAT
Source organism: Rattus rattus (assembly GCF_011064425.1). NCBI lineage: Eukaryota > Metazoa > Chordata > Mammalia > Rodentia > Muridae > Rattus > Rattus rattus. The sequence goes on along the minus strand of NC_046155.1, from coordinate 215,156,559 downwards.
ACACATGCACACACATGCTCCCTTACAGAGATTATAAATCTGATCATATCACTCTGTAGTTAAAAGCTTTTACTTTCTTCCATGATGCTGGAGTGTAACCTCATCTGAAGCTTTAGGAGTTGACCATGCTCCATTCAACCTCATCTTCCTCCTTCACCTCACTCATCCTTCATCTGCAACCTCCGACCCACAGTAGGTTCCCTCCTCTTGCCATTCAGAAACTCTCTCCTCTTAATTGTATCTAACTCCTTCATATGGACCACAGGTCTCCCCTAAGCAAACACTCTGCAAATAATTACTTGTAGATTCTTTCTGAAATTCTTAATTTTATCATTTTACCCTATGTTCTTCTATTATTTTGATATCTTTGAGTCATATAGTGTAGTGAGTGTTTGTTGTGTTTTTATTTTGTATCTTCACTGTGTATGAATTCGTAGTCTGACTCAGGACTTCAGATCCTGTTAACGCTGCATCTCATTGCCTGGACGGTGCCTGATACATGGTGGGTGGAACTTAGACAATAGAAGACATCTATCCTGTGAAGAATGTCCCTACAGCTTCAAGATCAACACTTTGGGCTGACAGGGGAAGTCTGCCTTTGCCAGCAGGATCTTTGTCCAGAGAGGCATCTGCGTAGATTTCTGAGAGGTTTGTGGGGAAGCTACCCAGAAAGATGGAAAGTCAGTATTCCTTCCGATCCATCAGCCAACATGGGTGCTTTAATAGAAGTAAAAGCACATTTTTGGAAAGAAAATAAGTAGATCTCTGTGTCTTGCTTCCAGAGGTTCTTAATTGAAGGCTCACTGCGGCACGGTCCCGGGCAGGGATCAGGGAGTCAGAGGCGGGTAGGGCTCTAACAGGCACTCAAGAGCCAACGGTCTACATGAAATGAAGTTCTAGAACAGCCAAGAGCCCCAATAGTGAGACCTGTTTTGGCAAGAGAGAGAGAGAGAGAAGAGAGATGAAGGATAAACAGAGATGGGGTGGGGCAAAATCGAGAGTCTTGAAGGTGCCTGAATGATTCAGGTCCAGAATTTGATTCTGGGGTCCCTTTACTAAAACTTCAAATGTATAACTCTAACTCGATGGATCAACACCTTCTGATATCCATGGACACATACATACACACACACACATATGTGCACGTACACAAGTAAACAGAATAATCAAATCTTGAAATCAATAATGACACTCTTTCAACATCAGAGATTTGAGATATTATTATAGGCTTTCATGGACGAAACAGAAGAAAGGAACCCTTCGGTGCTTGCGATTCTATCCTCCCCACCCTTAAGCAAATGGTTCGCTGAAGGAGCACCAGCCTTTATAAACCTACATCCCGGAACTTTCCCCCAGCTCTGCTGCTTTCCCTCCACCCGTTCTTCTTTAGATTTAGTTGTGTGTGGTGTTTTGCTTGTAGGTAGGTCTGTGCACCGACAGGTACACACGTTTTTTTGCCCAAGAGGTCGGGAGGAGAGGCACCGAATACTAGAAATGGTGGTGGAGCCATCGCATTATTGTGCTGGGAGACTAGACAGGTCATGTCCAGTCCAATGCTTCTAACCCTTTAGACCATCTCCTGGCTCTCTCCACATGATTCTTATCACTTGCCGGTGTGTACTGTGTGCTTCTCTTACTGACCATCTTATGGTGAAAGTAATCAAGTTTATACTACGTCCTGGACTAGAAAGAAAAGATTACCCAGGAAATATATCCTTGTCAGTATTCATGACAAGAGTACCATGAAAAAGTCATGCTCACACTATGCTCTGGTTCAGAACATTATTTACTCAAAACTCAAGGTACACTAGTTTTCTTGATTTACTATTTTTTAATTGTAACCGAAGAACTTGGAACTGGGTCTAAACACATTAGGTTCTGGACAGCAGATGGGGTGAATGGAATCATCAGATTCAAATGGAGAAAACAAGCTCAACTGCAACCTCTGTTCAGAGAAGTACTTGTGTCATTATCTCAGTCACTGGCTAACTTGTGGCCTAATTTATTTTACATTGTAATCAGCTACATAGCTTTTACCTACATTTGTTTTAGATTATAATCTGACCAATAAGACTGAAAGTGAAGAACCTGTTCCTCCTCCTCCTCCCCCCTCTTCCCCCCTCCTCCTCTTCCTCTCCTCACTTCTTTAACCTTATTAAGTCTTTGAGGAATTCATTCAGTAAATTTTGATCAGATTTACCATGTCCCCCCAATACCTCCAAGTTTCACCATCCCACCACCACGAATTTTCAGGTTTACCCACATCAGGTCCATGTATTTTCTTCTTGAGTGTATGGCTGTCAGTGAGGTGTGGCCCAGTCTGCAGGGGCTATGTCATGAAGATAACTCGTCTCTAAGTAACTCTCTCTCTCTCTCTCTCTCTCTCTCTCTCTCTCGCGCGCTCTTTCTCCAAGCTATATTTCCTAGATACTCAACTAGGGGTGGGACCTTGTGCCCACGCTTACTCTACTTCTATCTTTGGAATTTTATCCCCTTGAAAAACATGCAGGTCTTCCTAGGTGCTATACCTTCCTGAGTTCATGCTCACGAGTTGCCTTGTACCATCCAACCTGGTTCTAGCCGTCTGATCTTTCTGTTCCCTCCTGCAAAAGATCTGAGAGATGGTACCAGAATGCCATTTATGGCTGGGCTCTTCAGCTTCTTACTCTGTGCAAGTTGTGTGGATCTATGTATTAATTATCATCATCTTGGTAGAGAAGTTTTCCTGATGGGGTTGAAGTCTACTAATCTGTGGTATAATAATACGTCATTAGAGTCAGTTGTACTGTGCTATGTCTCATAGAAATAATAGTTGTAAGTTGTCCTGCTGTTGGAGTCCACAGGAGGAGGCTGCCGGCCTGTGAATGGTATCAGATAAGGACTCCAATCCATTTTTATGGAACAGACTTCGTCAGCCAGAAGAGGTTAGTTTACTCCTGTGATATATATGCCAGATACATAACAGTTATATATGTCTGTGACCGTTTATTATTATGTACGGGAAGTTCATCTGGATAATCGTGACAGTACCTTCCTCCTCTTGAGAAGTGGGCAGAGTACTTTCCATGCCTGTGAGAAAGCTAGTCAGTAGGGGAAGAAAGACGTTCCACTTATCAGTAACAACTGGCCCCATCATGCTCTGTGATGTTGTTAGTAACAAGTCATTCTAGAAGGGTAGCAGAGCAAGGCAATAGTCTGTGCAGTAAGAGAGCCAATGTGAAACTCATATTTAACAGCTCAATAAGATGTAATCCCACTCCTGGCCCTGGGTGTTTTTTTTAGCCTCGTTTTTCTAATAAGGCATTGCTTACACCTATTAAGGCAAATTCTCACCTCTTACGATGACAATACTTCTGTCCCTTGCAAAACACATAGACACACAGACACACAAAGACATACACACAGATTATGGCGTGAATACGCTTTATTGTTTAATAGCTACATGGATCCTCTGCTTTTAGGCCACAGTGATGAGGTGAGCAACTTGGGATAAAAATAACCCCATTGAGTTACAGTGACATGTATAAAAGCCACTTGGCTGAGTGCCTATTATGAAATTTTTTGAGGTATGATTTTCTGCAAGACTGAATATGAAAACTCTGATGAGAGATGATGCTCCTTTTAAGCAGCTACCGTGGTAAGATAATCCCAGGATCCCTGGCATGACCATATGTTGCTTCGATCATTCGATATTAATTTTCTGCTGAGATGTGCTTAGAATACCCAGCCAGTAAGAGGGATTTTATGTGATGGTTTTTACCTCCCAGGTCAGAAGTTACGTAACAAAAGCTCATGCTGAGGGTGCCAAGATTCTGTGTGTGGTGAGGGCGTGAGACCAACTAAGGCCTTCCGCTCAGGAACCAGACGACTACTTATACTTCCACAGTGATGGACATTAAGGATGGTCCTGCTGCATGACAGAGAGGATCTTTGGCCCGTGACGTGCGTGGTCGCTTTCGATGGCTGGCGGAAAGAGTGATTTGCAGAATGGCGAGCGTTAGGAAGTATGGGCTGGGGCCTGGTGGTAGTCCAAGAGGATGTGAGGTAGCATCCACAGGGTAATAAGAGACTTCAGTCAGGGCTCACTCTGGACCAGCACTGCTGGCTCATCAGGGGCTGGACACTTGCGCCCGAGGAGGATGAAAACCTGGCATAGGAAGGGCCAAGGACTCCATGTAGTTTCTTTGCAGAGATAGAAAACCATCACCATTAATGTGAAAAGCCTTCCCCAGGCATCGGTCGTCAGCGCGGCAGAAGAATCACTAGTCAGGCAGTCCTTGAGAAATCCTTCTATGTTCAATCACGTCATGACCTGCCAGGGAGACTGGCTCTGTCTATCCAGCTGGTGTTCTTTGTAATTCTTGTCCACCGTCAAGTATTTTATTTTGGAAAATAATACAGTAAAACAAAAAACAAAACAGGACCTATAGACCTGGGGAGATGATGGCTCAGTGGAAATATGCTTACTGGCATACAAGCCTGAGGGCCTGAGATTCTGATCCCAAGCATCAATTCATAAGAGACTGACTTGAGTGGTACCTTTATCCCCAACACCGCACTTACCTTTTAGACACACAGACACACACATTCCTCTCTCTCTCACACACACACACACTCTCCCTCTCTCTCTCCCTCTCCTCTCTCTCTCCCCTCACACTCATACATTATACAGCCTTTCTCCCTCACATTCACACACATACTCACCACCTCACACACTGCCCTCCCTTCTCTCACACACATCTATACTCCCATTACTCACTCAAACATACCTTTGGTCTCTCTCTCCCCACACATACATCACACACACACACACTCATACATGCCTGGCCTCCCTCACTCCCACGCCACACACACATCCCACCACCACCTACCCTATAGCCACAGAGAAGCGTGCCTCTTTTGCTTGCCCGGCAGAGCAGTGGAGATGAACTCCATTCAGCCACTACAAACTGATGGACAATGGACTGAGGCCCATTAATATTTGGGAGCTGAGAAGGCTTATGTCACACATGATAGATCTTACTAAATATGTGATATGAATAAAGGCTTATGTTAGATTGTTGCTTTTGCAGTAAAAACTTGGAACACAAAACAGTCTGAGACCATTTTCACTATCCAAGTCCTAATCAAAGCTCATTCAGTTCTTCGAAAAACAATAAATTGTTCTGACAGTGGCATATCTACCAGGTTATCCGTCATTCTCCTTTTCCTCATTCTCTTGGGGAGAAGTACCAGACTTTTAACTAATAAAGTATGTCTAATGCCCTATTGGCACTGTATCCTCTACAAACCACACTGAGAAAAAATGCTGAAGTTTACAGAAATCCCACTGCCAACCTCAGGATTCCACAGAAGGTATGGGGCAGAGGTGGGATTTGAACCTCAGTTCTGCAGCTCAAGTTTTGGCAGCCTCCTGCTGCCATGGTTTCTCTCCAGAAATGGAAGAGATGCTGTGATCCTTCCACGTTGTTCGAGTCTCTGCCATTTCCCCTCTTGTTGGCTCCATCCCCACCGCGATGAGGAGACTCTGGCAACAATAATGACTAGGAGGCCTCCTCCAGGTCTGCCTCACAGGTCAAAACATTCATTTTGCTTATCCGACTCCTCCAAGGCCCCAAAGCTCAATTACTCCCTCCTGAACTCTAATTTATTCCATGATGCCTGGCACACTACTGAAGGGCTCAGAATGGGCCGAATAGAATGCCTTGGTTGCACAGTCGCGAGCAGTCTTTGTAGCCAGAATTGAGTAGATTGAACTGCTTGAGGCACGTCTAGGGTACATTTTTCTCCCCAATGCGCGAGAATTGCTGAGTGATGGCGTTGTTAGGCTCTATTGATTCTAGCTTTTATCCTCCTCCTATTGTTAGATTTCTTGTCTGTCCCAGGCCCATGCAATATAACTGCCTCGGTCAGACCAATTCTGGGTATTATTAGCAGAAGTCAGTAGCCCTGTCTTTAGGATCTCTACTTCTCTTTTATTGGTAGATATTGATCCAGCCTGGCCTGGTTGGGACAGGAAAATCTGATTCATGACTCTGGGCCTTCCTTGTCTTACTGACTGGATTAGGTTGCTAATAGCTACCAGAAGGTCAAAGAAAGGATTTAATGCATGTTTTTAAAGGTATCGTAACAAGTAAACTCTTCAATATAGTGTTCCTAAAATAAGTGGAAAGGTGAAAATAGATTATGAATAGGGTCAGGAGGATGTGTGCAGTACTGAATTAGTTACTGTAGATACAATGCTTTTCTTGAAATTTATTAATTTTTATTTATACTTGAGCACACTGTTGATGTCTTCAGAACCCCACCCAGGAAAGAGGGCAGCAGACCCCCATTACAGTGGTTGTGATCCTGCATGTGGTGCTGAGATTGAGCTCAGGCCTCTGGAAAACAGCCAAAGTGCTCTCTTCCAACAGCTAAACCCTCTCCAGCCCAAGGAAGCCAATGTATTGCCTTGAAGTCATAAAGCCCAGGCACACTTGTGTAAATGTTTGATGTCATTGGAGGCGATAAGCAGAGCTACTTGGGTCAGTTATACAGGTTTGATGGATCCTGCTTATTCATAATCCTAGCATTTGGGGGCTGAGGGCAGGAGATTGCCAGGAGTTTCAGGTTGGCCTGGGCTAAAGGTGTGGGAAGTATCTCAAAAGAAATTTTCCCTTCTGGGAAAAAAGAACTGAGGATGGGAAAAGTGTCTGTCTTCAGGAATGGATACATCGTCTCGTTTTGTTTTGTAAACAGTGTGTCCTCTTTGACTGGTTTGTTTGTTACCATGTTGTTGCCATTATGCTTTAGAAAGTGATAAATTCCATGCCTCCCTGTGACTTTTTCAGGAGGAAGTGGATGAGGAACCATGTTCTATGCTGTTGTGGGATATCAGGTCTCAGCTCTGTAACAAAGAAAGCCTAAGTTTAGAGGGGCTGAGAGTGCCCTAATATCTTGGGAGGCCAGCACAGGCTATGCTGAAAACCTTTTCCCCCACTGACACCTGGGTCAAGCCCTAGGCGTGTTCTGCTGTCTCAGAGCGTCTTTCTCATTAGTAGACCTGGTAGACAGACCTGTTTCCCTCCTGCCCTGTGCAGTGGCAGAAAGGCTGTTCTGGGATCCCAGACCTTTGGGACCCTTAGTCTTTCTCTCTCTGGCCTGGAGCCTCCTGAGTTTCCGCTGTCTCTTCCTAGGGTCCTCGGCTGCTCATGGCTCTGCACAGTCTTGCCGAAGATTACTCCTGAGGGCAAGCCTCTCCCAGCTCAGGCCTGCGGTGAGGGGTTCAGGGTGCCCTTCTTGGTGCTTTTTTGTTTGTGGGCACCTAAAGGTGGCTTCTGGAATGTATCCTGGCATTCACCATCTCTCTGTCGAGATGGTCCTGGAACGCTCCCATCCCTCAGTCTTGGCTGCCAAGCTGAGCTGCACCAGGCACGCTGATCACCCCAAGCACAGGCAATCCACCATCACCATGACTCAAGGCTTCCGACAAATGAAGGTGGGCAGCTCTCATAGAAGCAGATTTCTAATGGCAGCTGGCGGCGTCCTGTGACGGGAATGTGATGATGGGTTTCCTCATCCCGACTCCTCCCATCCATCCTCCCACAGCTCAGTCTACTCTTGCGGACACACGCTATAGTGCAATCTCCTAACTGCATTTAATTCCAGCGTGACTTTCGTGATCTGCCCCCAGAGCAAGCTTTGATACTGGAATAATAGAACTAAACTACATAAAGTGAAGAATCATAATGAATCAGATTGCCAGAGATCTTGAGGCCTCTCTCTCTCCCCCCTAGATGGACAATGAGGCAAATGAAGTCACCTGCCTGCTAAGAATCTTAACAGCCAAAGGGGTCTGTAGGTAGCACTAGATGCTTAGAATACACACAGGACATCCTGAAGTACACACCCAAAAGGCCTTTCCAAGGACAATGAAAAAGTAAATGTGAATATTCACTTTGCTGACTTGGAATCTGTACACTTCCCACCAATTTAATTTTCTGATTTTAGTTAAGCATGCTTCCTGGGTTAAATAATCACATATTCCGAGGAGCACGTGTGTTGTTCTGAACAACATGTCTTTAATTGTCCTAAGGTCTTTTGTTTATAAGATTGCTTTGTTTGTGGGTCAGGGTTTTTACATAAATATATGCGGCATGAGGTTTTAAAAGTGCAAATTCTGCAAGGCTGCACATTTTACACTGAGCATGGAAAGTGATGTCTATATTTGAATAGATGGGTCTGCAGCTATAGCTCAATCCTGGATTCAAATTTAGACTTATTTCGTCTTTGGAAGCTTTTCTCTGCACAGAGAAAATGTTAATGCTGAGAGGGCTTAATATGGTGCTAAGTTCATACAGACTCGTCAGTTGGACAGTGCCAAAACCTTAGGCAGGAAACGAATAAAGCCAATGAGAAAAGCAGGAGCCCATGGCGAGGATGTACATCAGTTGAGTGGCGTACTTCTGGTGTGCGCCAGATCCCCAAGATTCCAGCCTTGCACCTCACATCAGGTGTGATACACACATGCTGCCCCAGCACCCTGAAGACTAGAGGCAGGGATCAAAGTTCCAGGGTCATTCTTAGCTGCTTAGATTCTTGGAGGCGGCAGGAGCTACCAGAGATCTCCAATTCAGGTAGGAGAGACAGCAACCAACCACTCAACCAGCCAACCAACCAGCAACCAACAGCAACAGTTGATCAGCAGCAGCAGAAGCAGTCCATGTAACCAACCAGCCAGCAACCCAGTCAGCCAGCCAACCAGTCAGCAACCAAGCAACCAACCAACCAACAACCAGCAACCCAGCCAGCAGTCAACCAGCAGCCAGTCAACCCAGCAGTCAACCAACCAAGCCAACCTTAACATTGGAATCCAGTAGTCAAGGAGCTAAAAAGTCCTCACACCTCAAAGACAGGGAGAAAACAAACAACAACACTGAATCACTCTTCCAAGCTCAATGATCTCAATGAACTCCATTTAACATGGTTCATGGAGATAGAGGGACAAACCAGTCTCCTCTCTATGCCCTTTGCGTTCGAGGACCTTTTGTATTTGTTTCTGAGATAATATTTTTATTACTCACAATGGTGGTATAATATTGCTTCTGTTGTGCATGTGAAGACCACGAGAGGATCAGTAGAGAGAGTTTCCATCATGGTGTCTGCCTCCTGCTCCCCTCAGATGTGATTGGAGGTGATGTATAAGCCAAATAAGCCTTCCCTCCTAAGTGTCTACTACATTGTAGCTTTTATCCTGTATTGAAAACAAATTGTTTTTTCTTTCTCAATCTTTCCTTCTCCTTTTTCACTTTTGCCTTTTGCCTCCCTCTTCTATTTCTCAGTGTGTTTTATGTAGCAGTTTATTAGGGTGCAGATCCGTGAGTTTTAAAATATTTGCATCTGAAATGTCGCCCACCCTTCTTCACCCTCCTCTCACTCCTTCACCTTCCCCTCTCCACCCTCCTCAGCCTTCCTGCCCTTAGAGGTATTTCAGATGGAAGATCAGAACAGCCTGTGCTCAGAGCTCAGATCTTTATCTCCCAGGCTACATACTCATGCTCTTGTGTCACTGAAGTGGGACTAAATAAGATGAGGTGTTAAGATTCACAATTCATGTCAGCATCCCCTTCTGTGACACCACCATGTGAGACAGGCGTGACAACAAAGAAACTTCCTCACCGTTTTCTTTGTGGCCTTTCTGTACTTGGTTCTTAAGGAAATGGCCGAGTGGTTTTTGTTGTTCAGGTTAGAGTGGCAGGGGAGTGGGGAAAGAGTTAGAGATGCACCCCTTTACCTGATTTATGGGGTGGTGAGAACAGAAGATAAACCCAGGTGTGGCTGGCTGGTGTCCTGTGCCCCCCTGCCCTGACTCATGCTGGCTGCAATCTTGGAACAGAGAGACTGTCTAGAGAGCTGTGAAGAGGCATGGGATGCCTGGATTCAACATCTCCTCCCCTCAGGTTTTCTTGGCCTTAGGGAACACAGAGGGGATGTTTTCACCTGTCCTGATGCTGGGAGCCTCTGGGCTGCAGGGGCCCAGGCTGCTTCAGTGTGGGACACAAATGCAGCCAACTACAGCCTTTCCCCTGTCCCTCTGAGAGGAGGGAGAGCTGAGTGAGATCTGGTCAGGTTCATGGACATGCTGGCCTAATCACTGTGACTGATGCAGCCACAACAATCTGTAAGATGGGTAAAGAGTTTCTGAGGAGTCAAATATCCTCATGACAAGTGTCTTGACCACTCATGACCATGGACCCTCGAGGCCGTAATCAGACCATGAATAATAGCTTCTCAAATAATGAAGATAAAATAAAAACATCTCCCTAATCATGAATTGTATATTCTTGTCAATCGCCTTCCTAAATCCAATTATAAGGCTGTGTTGTTTGCTGGTTGCAAGATTTGGATGAAGTTTTTGAGGCCCTGGGCTGGGGCTAGAATAAGTTTGTTCTTCTTAACCTGGGATCATGGATGGCTAGTCCTGCTTACCTTTGGCAGACTAACTAGTAACGAAATTCTAGAACTCTTGGACACTCTGAAAAGGACTAAACAGGCAGCTCTTGAAGGGTTGTATTCAACAGATGGGAGCAGAATGCCCATCTTGGTGTGGTCACCAGATCCTGAGGAGGCTGCTGCTTGGGGTATCCAGGAGGCAGGCCTTCTGGGTACCGGGTGGGAAAGATGATAAAATGAAACAGGCAGAAGATTCTTAGAGATTCTGAGTGCATTGGGTTCCCAGAAGTCTGGTGGAGACAGCCTTAGGCACTGCTGGGAAGCCAAGATGGGGCTCTGAATCTGGGGAGAGATAGGAAGGCAGAATGCCTGAACCCAGAAGTACAGCCTGATGACAGCATTGGGAAGGTCATCATCGCAAGGTCCTGTCTTTGCTACTTAGTATCAGAACCAGTTAAATGGAAGCCGCTTTAGTAGATCGCCTGAGGAATCCTCAGGGCCATCCTCATATCAGAGACCAGTACCAAGGAATGTGGAAGTGTTAATGGTAATGTGTGTACAAGCCAGGGAAAAGAGGGAGGCGGGAGAGTGACGACTAATGCTTAGAGATCTATAGCTGCAGCCAGCACATACAGAGGCCGTGGAGGAGTGCTGCTTGCCTGGTTGCTCCTCATAACACTGATCTAGCTCTTGCCTTTAGGACCAACAACCTAGGAATGCTTCCTTCTTACAGTGAGCTGGGACCTCAACGACCTAATTAAGAAAATCCTCTACAGGAGCTTGCCGACAGTTGGTTGATGAAGTCTTGCCCTGTTAATTGGGTTCTCTCCTTTCAGATGACTAACTTGTCGTGCCCACAAACTCTCTCAGTACAGACATGAACTGTGAGAAGTGTGCCCTCTTTCCAAGCCTGTTTCCTGCCCTCTCAGGGCCATTGTTACATTGAACATTGATATAGCATGCACGATTAAGCCAAGGCCAGGTTGGCCGAAGAAACTCCGTGACGGGCGTACATTACAAACTGGTAGTCTGGGAGACTAGGCCTGAGTTTCTGTTTCCCGGAAATGAGAACCCAGATCCATGGTAGCCAGATCTAGAAGGACACCTTGTCATCAGCCTGAAGCAGGAATCGTAGCTAGAATGAGTAACCGCCCTTGTAGAGTCTCCAGAATCTAACCAGTGCAAATCAGCCAGACATAGAATGGAAGCTCACTAGTCAAGAGTGAGGTCACGTCATTATCCTGGGTTCCCTAACTGACAATAAAAAGGGTCTGTTCCAAATGGTTGGAGACGTCTGTGCAGGAGAAATTATTTGAATAAATGCTCTTTGTTTTGTATACTATTTAAGTCTGGGGTTTATCGGTCTTCAGCTGATTACAGACTCTAACAAATAATGACGTGGCATATCAAAATTTTCAAGAAAAATCCTATGAAAAGAATGAGGTGGCTTCTGCTTAAAATATTGAACTTTGAGGAGACAGTGTTGGGCCATCTTCAACCTTGGAACTATTTAGCTATGTTGTCTGCTCTCGTTCTGCCCGACATTCCCTGTGCCAAAATTCTGTTAGGCCTACTGTTATTTGAAACCGTTTTATTCTGTCTTTGATGAAAACTCTTTCTGCATCCTGACTGTGACGTCCTCCTTCAAAGCTTCCAGGGTAGGTAAACCTCACATTTTGCCTGAGTGTTAGTCCAGTTGGTCTTCCATGCTGCAAGTGTGCATTTTATTGAGTTGGACAAATTTTGTCCTGTTTGTTGATGGGCCCTGGATCTCGGTCGTTATGAATTTTAGGTGTTCAGTCATTTAATTAATAAATGAATATGCAACTTCTCTTTTTCTATATAAACCAGGAGAGACTTGGTATTTAGAACTGGGAGCTTGGGAGTTAGTCCATTCTGGAAGCATTCAACTCTCTCAATGAACTTTGGGAGACCAATTGAGCAGTTATACTACCTAGTAAAACTGATTAGGAAATCTTATACCTTGGCTCAGATTTAATATAAAAATAAAATGAACATAATAATATTCACAAAAATCCCAGTTCATCGATAGGGACAAATATGACTTACTTCAATCCTAATTATACCTTCTACCCTTATACTCTGCATCCCACCTTCTAAATTATTGGATATAATTGTATATATAATAATAATAACAATAATAATGGCCAGACACATTACATTTTGTAAAGGTAAAAATCATATCTGCATGAGTTTGTGCTTCTAAGAGTTCTGACATCTTATTTTCTGAAGTGGATTTTTTGGGGTTGTCCAGCAGTGTAAAATGAAGATAATCATTTTTCATGGGCATTTTGCACCGCAATCTACCTATTTCTTTATATTTTTATTGGGCGTATATTAATTTATTTAACAGTGAATTTTTGTTATGACATGCATCCATATATAATATGTTGTGTCTATTCATCTTCCCACCACCCTCCTACTTATTTATGACTTAAGGAACCCTCTTTCTGTTCAATGCTTCCATCAATCTTTGTGGGTTATTGTGGAATTAATTATGTTTATGCATGTTTAGCATAAGGTTGTTGCAGTAACACAGACAACTTACCAGGGCTGTGACACTGGAAATTTTCCTTCTATGATTAGTATTGCCAATAGTATTCAGAGCTGTGGAGTCTCCTGAGTCCTCTCTCTAGTGACCCTGAACTTCAAGCCTGAACTATCAGGAGGTTGGGTAAGCCTCTTGAGCTCTCCTTCATTCCTGAGGTGTTGACCAACAGGATCTTGTGCAGTTCTTGTCTGTAGCATAACCTCTGAGCTCACTTGTGTGTCATCCAGAGGAGACAAGGTTCGGAATTCTAAGCTTCCTTCCTTCTTTTGTTTTATTCTTGATTGCTTGCTCCCTTTTCTTTAATGTCTGTGAGCCTGAAGGGACAGGGAATAGATGTCTCATTTAGGGACTGAGCACTTTAATTCATGAATTCATTCATTTCATAAAAAAAAAACAAAACAAAACACTTTTCACAGTCATTGTGGGTCGTCTGTAGTATTGGAAAGCAAAGCTGGAATAAACAAAATAAAAAACTCACCACACCTGCAAAGTCTCTCCTCAGTATCAAACAAGCAAAACAAAGCGAAACAAAACAAAAACTAAAGAACACCACTTATCCTGTGGGCACAAGAAGAAATATTTAGAAGGCAGGGCAGGTGGGCCGGACACAAAGTTCCAGTTTAGCATAGTTTCACCACGGCTTATAATTTCCCCCAGCCAAGGGCTTTTTGACCAGGTTGTAGTACCAGGCCTGAATTAATTTCCCTACTACATGAGGCATTGCCGGGCCAGAAAGCTGGTGTCCGACGCCCATGCAGTTAACCACATAATGCAAGTGAGACCGCCAAAAAAGTGGAGAGGATCATACCAAGGGTCCCAGCTGAGTAAAGACCTTGGGAGAAGACAATTCTCCCAACATCCCGAGTAGTACCTTTGCCCACTGTGATGTGAGTACAGCAGAATAAAGTTCCCAACGCAGTTCCAGCTTGATTTTTCTCTGTCCTGACAACCAGTTGCCTATGGTGTCTTTGGTAGGTCTACTCATTATCTGCTGAGCAAGCAAGGCAGCGTCAGTGTCCTGTAATGCTTTGGGAGCCTCAGGCCTTCCTGACTAAATGTTAGCAGAAGATACGTTATCCATAGCTCCAAAATGCCTTCTAAAGCCACTTTTATCCATTTGTTGGTGGTGCTGCCTCAAAAATACCTTTAGAACAGATGCTACCCAAAAAGATTGTCAAATGCATGCCTGTATTTTAACACGTGATGGTATCAGGAGGTGCTTTCATAGTGTCCCTAAACAGAGTGGCTGTATGTAAGATTTATTTAAAAAGTATATTAAAAAATGGAAAACTCCGAGCGGATGAAGGAATCAAGATATGGTACTTTACTCCTTCTTTAAAAGAGAGACAAAAAGAATACCTTGGCCGCGGGGAAGAGAGAGGCAAAAAGATTAAAACAGAGACTGAAGGAACACTTGTTTCAAACACACACATGTGGCCCCATGCATATACAGCCACCCAATTAGACAAGATGGATGAAGCAAAAAGTGCAGACCCGACCGAGGAGCCGGATGCCAGATCGCTCACAGAGAGACACCTTCCAGGCCACCCAGCAAATACAGGCGAAGATGCCAGCAGCAAACCACTGAGACTGAAGAGACAGGACAGTTGAGAAGGGAATCAGAGAAAAAGGAACTGGAGAAAGAGCTTGGCAGGAACTCGAGACATATGAACAACAATGCCAGAAAGCAACCAGGAGCTTCCAGGGACTAAGCCACTACCAAAAGACTATACATGGACTGACCCTGGACTCTGACCTCATAGGTATGGAATATCCTAAGTAGGCACACCGTGGAAGAGCCCTGGAATCCTGCTAAGAACCCCAGTGAACTAGACTGTTGGGGGAGAGGCAGCAATGGGGAAGATGAGAACACCCATAAAAAGAAGGGAGGGAGGAGGATGTTTGCGGAAGCAGGAAGAATAACATTGAAATGTCATATAAGAAATGCTACTCAAGTTAATAAAAAAAATAAAAAAAAAAGAAATATTCAAGTTAATAAAAAAAAAAGTATGTTTAAAAAAGAAAACGTGAATTTTTACAGAATGTGATTTTTCTTGGTGGACTCCTTATGTTCTGCTTTGGAATTGCTTTCTTTTTGTAAATGATCAAAGTAGGTCATTTTCACATATACATTTCAGAGAACACAGGGCAATATATTTTACGAGAAATAAATTAACTTTAATCTAGACGCTACCTAAAACACAGTAAAATGTGCCAGTCTGTGTTTTACTCTGTGATAATTAGTGAAGAGCTCTTTTCCTGGTGTTCCCATGTACAGGTAGCTTTATGTTGGCATTAAACGTATGTTTTAAAGACGAAAACACGAATTTTAACTAGAATAGCACCATTTTCTCAATGAGTTCAGTGCATTCTGCTTTCGAATTGGTTTATTTTTGTAGAAGAACAAACTAAGTTATTACTTTCATCAATTTTCACAGATACATTTCGCAGAACACAGGACAAAAAGTTTTACCTGAAATAAAATTACTTTATAATAGATGCTCGCCAAGAGATAGTAAAATCTTCATGCCTGTGTTGTCCTCTGTGACAATTAACAGAAGAGTGTTTTCCATAGTGTTATCTACACAGGTCACTATATATAATTAGTAAATGTATGTTATTAAGAAGAAAACATCAATTTTTACAAAACGTCCATGATTTTTCTTAATTATTTCCTTACGTCCTTCTGCTTTGGGATTGCTTTGTATTTGTAAACAAACAAAGTAACTCATCACCTTCTTGAATTTTCACAGAAAACAGGAAAATACATCTTACTAGAAATGAATTAACTTTAAACTAGATGCTACCCAAAACACGCTATAATATGCATGCCTGTGTTTTACTGTGTGATACTTACCCAAAGAGTTCTTTTCTTAATGTTTCCATATTTAGGTAGCTATATGTAGGCTTAAACATATGTTTTAAAGAAGAATACATGAATTTTTACAAAAATAATGTCATTTTCTCAAAGACTTCAGTGAGTTCTGCTTTGGAACTTTATTTTTGTAAAAGAACAAAGTCATTACTTTCATGAACTTTCACAGAAACATTTCACAGAACACAGGACAAAACGTTTTAGATGAGAGAAAATAACTTTAAAACAGATGCTCCCCAAAATATAGTAAAATGTGCATGACTGTGATTTACTCTGTGATAATTAGCAGAAGAGTGTGTTCCTTAGTTTTCTTATATACAGGTAGCTTTATGTAGGTGCAAAACATGTTTTAAAGAAGAATACATAAATTTCTACAAAAATAATGTCGTTTTCTCAATAAATTCAGTAAGCTCGCTTTGGAATTGATTAATTTTTGTAAAACAATAAGTGATTACCTTCCTGAATTTTAACATATATATTTTTTTTCACATATACATTTAATACACAGGACCATGTTTGACCTGAAGTAAAATAACTTTAAAATAGAGCTTCCAGGACTAAGCCATCACCCAAACATTATATGGATCAATTCCTGGACTCTAACCCCAGGTAGCAATGGAGAGCTCTAGTAAGAGCACCAGGAAGGGAAGCCTGGTCCTGCCAAGACTGAAACCCTAGTGAACGTGATTGCTGGGGGAGAGCGGTAATGAGGATGAGGGGAACATTCATATAGAAGGGGAGGGGAGGGGTTAGGGGGATGTTGGCCCGGAAACCTGGAGCAATAATATTCTAAATGTCAAAGGTAAGAAATACCTCAAGTCATATGCTCCTCAAAGGAGCAGTAAATGTGCATGCCCGTGCAAGGTACTCTCTGTGAGAGTAAACAGAAGAGTACATAGTGTTTCCATATACAGGTTGCTTTATGAAGGTGCTAAACATAGGTTTTAAAGAATATGGAAGAATATGTCAATTAAAAAACCACGTCATTTTCTCAATGAATCCAATACCTTCCTGGATTTTTATTAAATGATCATTTCATTTAGTTTAAACATTATTTTAAAAACAACTTGAGATCAAGATCTCTGCTGCATATGAATTCTGACTCACCAGAATTTTGAGAGGTGGGGGGAAGAGGAGGGGAGGACAAAGGGTTAATTTCAGCTTACAGTTCCAGGTTACAACCTATTCCTGTGGGGTAGTTAGTGGCAGGAGTTTGAGACAGTGGGTCACACTGTCATTCCATTCCCAGTTCACGAGGCAGACAGGACAGTGAAAGCTTTCGTACGTCTTCAATTCTCGACTGGCTTCCCACCTGTATGCTTTCCCTCAGGTAGAATGAGCTAGGCCTTCTTGGTGAAAGTTCTTCTTCATTCTTGGAACTCCTGGGGCTTCTACACTGCGCACAGCCACATGTTCAATCACAGTCAATTTAAGTGAAAAGATCCTGTTTTCTGACATCCCTTACATTCCTAGACTTTCTCACACATGGGTTGTCTGACTTTTGGATCTCTGTAACTCATGGTGAAATCTTTCCACACATGCTTTAGAGTCATAGAATTTTGCCTGTTATTGGAGTTTGGGTTGGACTTTCAGTGTTCGATCATCTCTTCTTTGGATGAATGGCAGTAGGTGATTTCTACTTCAAATTCCAAGAATAAACAAGGTAAATAAGCAATCATATTTCTGTAGAGTCTTCTGAGCAAGCCTCCTCCAGTTCTCACCTCTCTGCTAGCTATCTCTTGTACATTAATATTGAAATTAGGGTTTTGATGCTGTGAAGAGACACCATGACCAAGGCTGGCTTTCATGTTCAGAGGTTTAGTCCATTATCATCATGGCAGGAAGTATGGCAGTATCAAGGCAGACATGGTGCTAGAGAAGGAGCCAAAAGTTCTACATCTTGATACAAAGGCAGTCGGGACAGAGTGGCTTCTGGGCAGCTAGGAAGATTGTCTCAAAGCTCACCCCCACAGTGAGATACTCTCTCCAAGAAGGCCACATCAACTCCAACAAGGTCATACCTCCTAACAGTGCCCCTCCCTGGGCGAAGCATATACAAACCACCACAATTCAAGAAGGCATTTCTTGTATCCCTGTTTATTCTCAACTTCAAGGGCACCCAACTCCACCCACCCCCACTGTGGATCTCCCTGCAGTAGCATGTTATATGACTATGGAATGCTATGGAGGGCTTTCCGGTATATCATCAGAGTAAGTTTCATGGTTCCTAGCTTGCTCCAGTTTGTATTTTCATAACTGAATATACAAGTAAAATGTTTAAATCTTGTTTGAAAGCTCAGATTTTATTTTTTGTTGGAAAAATGATGCCTGTGTTCTATTTTGACTATATAACTGGGATGTCATAATGAACTGATTTTGTAGAAAGATATTAAATTTGAGGTTTTGTTGTATTAAACTTACCTGCCCATCAGTTGTCCACAGAGATACACAGGTCACCTCCATGACTTCCCATTCTTCAAACCTGGGTGGATACATTCTATAGATGTTAATTTTCCAACATAAGCATATACACAACACAGACACACACATATGTACATACATGCATACATACATACATACATACACACATACATACATAGTAGAAATGTAGAGTATTACAAGAAGACTCTAGCAGTACAGTGAGCACAAGGGTCCTAGATACTCACTTACATTCCAGTGTCTTTACTCTTCTCAAAGTCCTCCCTTAACTCTTACTGTAAATATGTATCTTTCTGAATAAATTGTTTTTTTTTAAACAATCCCAATCGTTCAATTTTACTAAATGAAGATTGAATCCAGATGCTGGGGTGAAAAGCTCTAGTTCAGAGAGGTAAGAAAAGCAACCCAGCTGGCCCTTCCTCAACCAATATCCCAGAAGGAAAGAACCTGTTCTCCACACTGTCTTAAAACAGCTTTCAAACCGAATGTCCCTGCTTCCTGCTTCTCTACTTATCTGTCCTTTTTAGTTTCTCTCACTCACTATGGTCTTTACCTATGTTCACTCCCCATCAACTGGCTGTTTACTCCACCACTTGAGCTGTGGCTGACTTTAGTTAATCTTGTTTATAACAAATGGAAAGCTCTGGAATTAAAGGTGTGCCCTAGGGCTGAGCCACACCACAGCTAAAGACAGTTTTTTCCCAGTATATAATCTCAGAGCTCACAGTGTAATCAAATGTGCTGCTACACAGCTCTCTTCTTAATTGATGTTCATTTTTCCCCTTTCAAACATGTCCATGCTTGGCTAATTCCTCTTGGAAGGTCCTTTCATCTAGCTCCCTGGTGACTTGGTGCCACCCAACTCTTCTAGTTTCTCACACCTAGCTTTTTACTCACATACCTATTGGGTGAATTCTTTTGTTTTCATATATATGGAATATATTTTCTTATTTTTCCTATTTCCTTCTAGTGCTTTGTTCACAGCATTATAATTGTGTGTTTCCTATGAATTTATTTTTAAGCACCCCTCCTTGTCTGGTTCTTCTTGATCTATTTACATTATATTAGTCCAGAGGAATGATTTTCATAATTCTACCAACTTGTCTAATTTGTCAAAATCTTTCATCTTCGTATAAACCAGAATCATTTAAAATTATATGACATGATTTTTTCCACAGCTCTTAGATTTTGTTTCATTGGGAATATTTTGAGTCTTCACTTGCCTACTATTTTCTTTTAAATCCATTTAAGGCCTAAGGTATAACTCAATAGTATAATTCTTGGCTAGCTTGTTTAACACTCAGCAACACCTTTAAAACAGAACAAAACAGTTGAATTTCTTGACTTTCTGAGAACATTTGCTTTGTTCTAAATTCTCACAAGACTCTGTTTACATTTATTTTCTGGTCCGATTTTCACAATGTTCCTCCATGCATAAATTCAAGTGATCTCCATAAACCACTGCTGGGCCTAGGTAGTCATTTGTTTGCCTTTTTGAAAAGGAAACTCTTTCAGGTCGGCCCCAGTAACTCCTGCCAGTTCTCCTTTCTTTAGAGTCAACTGCTTAATGCTCTCTGTTTTTGTCCTTCAGGGAGAACAAAAGCCCTTTGCCTTCTGATAGGGGAAAAGGTTATTAATAAACTTTTCCACAATTGCATCTTGTTATATAAACAATTTTAAGAATAAAGTTAATACTTTACTTCTGGCTACTCAATCTGATATTCCTGTCCCAAAATTATCCTAATTTGTAGCATTGCACTAGATATGATTTTTTCCCTCCTTTTGATTTTTTCATACATGGTACAGTAATTTCAATTTTTTTATCTCATTCAATATTGTTCTTTCTGGATTACTTTAATTTTTATTATAATTTTTTTGTTGTTTTTAAATGCACATCAGAATTTGTTCTAGACTCAGGCTTTCTTTCAACTGTT
Source organism: Rattus rattus (assembly GCF_011064425.1). Lineage (NCBI taxonomy): Eukaryota > Metazoa > Chordata > Mammalia > Rodentia > Muridae > Rattus > Rattus rattus. The sequence goes on along the minus strand of NC_046155.1, from coordinate 215,136,305 downwards.
AGCACTTTCAAACCTTGACACTTTTACCTGTGTTCTTTGTCTGCTTGTTTGCTTTCAGAACACACACACACACACACACACACACACACACACACACACTCTCTCTCTCTAACATATGAGTATACTAACTTGAAACACACCAGAAGAGGGAATCTTATTGAAGATGGTTTGAGCCACTGTGCAGTTACTGGGAACTGAACCCAGGACCTCTAGAAGTGCAGCCAGTGTTCTTATCTACTGAGCTGTCTTTCTCCCTGAGGCAATTTCTTAGTTATAGTCCCCATATTTTGCAAAATTAGAAAGCAATTACATAATTCCAACCCGTAGAAGCATATATAATACACATTACTATTCCAAAGGGTAGATTAGAACATGGTAAAAAAAAAATAATGGCCCAAGGACCATTATTTCCAAAGACAAAAATCTAGAGGGGCAAGTTCCATTTGTTCTCCTGTAGGGCAAAACAGTGGCTACTGAGCATGTGGCTAAAAAGATAGCTGTACTGTCCAGCATAGCAAAGCATGATGGGAACAGCTCCTTAGCCACCAAAACAAATGTTAAGGTGTGTCTTAAACCCAATTAAAAAAATAGTGGTTGGTTATTCCCATAATATTTGTGCTACTATTGCAACAGAGACATGGTTTTATTGCATTTTTATTATTTAAAATTATTTCTAAATTTAAATATGTCTTAGTCATAGTCTTCAATTCCCCCATATCATTCCAGATCTCTCCCTCTCCCTACCCAACCAACTTTAAGTTCTTTTTCAACAAACAAAAACCCAATACAACAGCAAATCCCCCTCATACTCAGAAAACAAAATAAAATCACACCTTAACAAACAAAACTACAAAAAAAGAAAAGCCAAACACCCCACCAGATAATAAGAAAATTAAAGCATCTCCCAAAATTGTGGAATCCATTTTGTGTTGATCAGCTACTCCTGAACATAAGGACTGTCCTGGAGTGGTTGATATACTCTATTGGAAAGAACTGCTTTTTCCCTATTTTACTGAATGACAGTTAAGTTGCTAATTTTTATGCCTATTGGCTAGGTATGCGTGTGTCACACACACACACACACACACACACACACACACACACACACAGAAAGAGAGAGAGACAGAGAGAAAGACAGAGAGATACAGAGACAGAGAGAGACAGAGACAGAGAGACAGAGACAGAGAGAGACAGATAGAGACAGAGAGAAATGTGTGTGTGTGTGTGTGTGTGTGTGTGTGTGTGTGTAAAATGTACTAAGGATACAAAATGATCAGCATCAAGATTGGGCAAGACAAAAATAAGAAGGAAAAGATGTGTGAGAGCCTGCAGGCATCATGTCCAGCAGTGAAATGATCCACAAAGAGGTCAGTTGAAAATTCAGTACAGCTTGACTTTAACAGACTGGATCAAACTTCAGGAGACTAACACAAGGTAGTTTGTTGCCAACATATTTAAACACAATATAATTTGAAATAAAGTTTCATGGTGTAGTACAATTCCTCATGCACAAGGTGGCATAATTACATCCAAACTCAATTTGAAGTACATTTCATTTGTCCCAAGAAGATAAGCTCTAGAGACATGCTACGTGTGTTAGCATAAGGGCCTAGGAAAGGATTTGGTATGGTCTATACAGATGTCGTAGAGGTCATTCAGTCTATGAGTGACCTCTGGTTCTGGTTGTGGGAGCTCAGGGGCGCTCCTGGCTACAGAGATCATATAAAGGTCATTTAGACTATTAGCTATGTCTGGTCCTAGTTGTGAGAACTTGATATGGCCCAACCCAGCAGAGAATACAGATCATTAGGATGTTCATTACCTCCAATTATCTGAAATGTAAATGGAAAAGCAGGTTATATTTTTTTCTTTGAGAAGATAATTCTGTGTACATAGCATTTCTGGTTTCCCTGTTGATCTGTGGACACAAGGACCTTCATGCTTCTGACAAAAAGAGGGCAAGAGAAGGCACAAGAATCAGAGACCTACGCATTTACTCACTCAGGAAGACCATAGAAACTGGAAGCTCTATAAACCATAGAAACACAGAAGCCTAGTACAGTTCTATGCATGATGCCTCAGTCTTTGTGAGTTCATATGAGCTTTGCTCATTTTGATTTACAGGGCCTTGTTTTCTTGGTGTCCTCCATCTCCTCAGGCTTTTACATTTCTTCTGCCTCTTCTTCTGATACGGATGGGGCCCCTGTGGCCTGAATGGAGGCATCCCATTTAGAGCCGTGTATTCCAAGTCTCTCACTCTCTATATATTGTCTGGCTGTGGGTCTCTCTATTTGTTCCTATCTGCTTCAGGAGGAAGCTTCTCTGATGATGGCTGAACAAGTATAGCATCGTGTCATTAGGAGTCATTTATCACTAATTCCTCCCCCATTTTTTCAGACCAGTAGTAATTACTTTTACTCTAGGTCCCTGGGCTGTCTATTCTCAGGTTTTTTGGTCATCCAAGCATTGCTGCTTATATAGGTTTCATATTATGTAGTGGGACTTAGGTCACATCAGTTATTCATCGGTTACTCAAACAAGCCTTGTGCTACCATAGCTCTAGCACACCTTGCAGATGATACAATATTGTAGAAGAGGGTATTATGGACATCTCGATGTTTATCTTTCTATTTTAAAAGCATGGAGAGTACATTCCTGAATGCAGATGATGCAACATAGGGGTGAAAGCTCAATGTAGGAGCCATCTCATCATCTCCATGTTCAATTAGTTGTGTAGGTCTTATCTTCAGCAGTCGGGTCTTGCTGTCAATTTATTGAGGAAACCCTATAGTCTTAACAACAGCCTGGCTTGTTTGGGTATTCCTATGGGACTCCTTTGGGCACCAACTCAATGGGATGTAACTCAGTTACAGTATTGGATAATGGAAGCTTGGTTTGGTTACAAGAGATAGCCATTTGGATCTAAGTCTCCCCCATTTTTGGTGATTTAATTATGATCACCTTCAAATATGTTTGTATTTTATGAAGTATCTACTAGTGGCGTATCTTTCAGATAGACAGCAACTGTTGTCCACAGACTTTTTAGCTGGGAAAGATTATTACTTTTCTCCTATGGTAGTGTGTATAATAACTTCAAGCACTATGAATTCTTGTTAGAAGTGGTGAAACTTCCATTCGAGCATCAGCATAATTTCTCCAGGTTCAATGACATACATACACCTTCAGTGATAGCTAGGAAGAGTAACCAATAGCATTTGCTCCCATTACATAACAGTCAAAACACCAAATGCACAAAACAAAGAAAGAATATTAAAAGCAGTAAGGGGAAAAGGTCAAGTAACATATAAAGGCAGACCTACCAGAATTATACCACACTTCTCAACAGAGACTATGAAAGCTAGAAGATCTGGGCCCAGACTACTGTACCCAACAATATTTGCAATAGCCTACTATATTTGGGGGGGGAATCTACAGAATAGTTTCAGCCTAAATTCCATTTAAATATATGGAGATATATACAAATATATATATGTATATATATGGAGTATATAAAATGGCTATATATTGTGTATATAGAATATATATATATGTATATACTGCAAAAGCATTTTTTTGCTGTGACTTTTAATGAAGACTTTAGTTAATTAGTGATATCTACATCTTCTATCCTCCCATACTCTTTACCATTTAATCCTCTCACTCTAATTTCCCCTGTATCCCTTTATAATATCATATTCTATCCTCTCACCTGGTACCTTAATAGCTATCTGAATTTTATGAAATTTTCTTTGGACTAATGAAAATTGAAACATAATATCTGCCTTACTTAGAGTTTCTATTGTTTCTACAAAATGCCATGACCAAAACAACTTGGGGAGGAAAGGGTTTATTGGCTTACATTTCCACAGCAGTGTTCATCATTGAAAGAAGTCACAACAGGAACTCAAACAGAGATAGAACCCGGAGGCAGGAGCTGAAGCAGAGGCCATGAAAGAGTTTTGCTTACTGACTTTACTTCATGATTTGCTCAGCCTGCATTTTACAGAAGCCAGAACCCTGCCAACATAGGGAATGGCACTGCCCATAATAGGCGGACATCACCTCCGTAAACACTAAAAGAAACACTTCGGGTTTCTGTGCATCCTGGAGCTAAAGGCTGTCCCACAGCTCCCTGTACCCAAATCCCACCTGGAGGGCATTTCTCCCAGGAGGGCTGTCAGTCCCTAAAAACCCTTGGAGACCCCACTTTCACTCACTAACTGTCAAAGAAGGACCACCCAAGCACACAGGGGACAGGAAACTGGAGCAGCCCAGGGACAGGATCCTTCTGGTCTCCATCTGCACCCTAGAGCTAAAGCTGTCCCACACCCTCTGCATTCAAAAATCCCACCAGAAACTATTCTCCCAGAATGCTCTCCTACACCTAAGATCCAGATTCACAGACCACAGGAGGGACAAGCTCCAGTCAGAGACAGCAAAACCAATTAACATCAGATAACCACAACCGCAAGAGGCAAAGAACCTAATAACAAAACCAATAGCTACTCATCATCGTCAGCCAGTTCTCCCAGCCATAGCAAGTTCTGGAATAACTCCAACACACAGGAAAAGCAAGATTCAGATTTAAATCACATATCAAGTGATGATAGGGAATTTTTGAGGACATAAATAACTCCCTTAAAAAAATAGGAGAACATAGGTAAACATGTAGAAACCCTTAAAGGAAAGTACAAAAATCCCTTAAAAGTTGCTGGGAAAATACAACAAACGGGTGAAGGAATTGAACAAAAACCACCCTGGATCTAAAATCGAAATAGAAATGATAAAGAAATCAAAGGGAACAACCCTGGAGATAGAAAAACAAGGAAAGATCAGAATTAAACCAGACACAAGCATCTCAACAGAATACAAAAAAGTAGAGAATCTCAGGGGCAGAAACATACCATAGAAAAGCGTTAGCACAACAGTCAAGAAAATGCAAATGCAAAAAGCTCCTAACACTGACTTAGGGAAATCTAAGACACAATGAGAAGACCTAAAAGATAACAGGTATAGAGAGAAGATTCCAAATTTAAAGACCAGTAAATATCTTCAACAAAAATCATAGAAAACTTCCTAACCTAGAAAATGCCCATGAACATATAAAGCCTACAAAACTCCAGAAAAACCCTCTTGTTACATAATAATTAAAACACCAAATACCAAAACTAAGAAAAGAATATTAAAAGCAGTAAGGGAAAGGTCCAAGTAACATATAAAAAGAAGACCTATAAAAATTACATGGGACATCTCTTAAAATTTATGAAAGCAAAAGAAGATCCTGGGCAGATGTCACATACAATTTCAAGAAGACTGGTAGCAGCTTCTGTTCTATCCAGCAAAACTCATAATTTAACATAGATGAAGAAATAAGATATTTCATGACCAAAACAATTTTACACAATATATTTCCACAAGTCAGACCTAAAAGAATGAGTGAAACCAACATAAGGAGGAAGCTACCACAGAAAATCAAGAAAGCAAACTCTTTCAACAGGCCAAGGGGTAGTCCATGAAATGAATTTCCACCTCTAACAACAAAATAGCAAGGCAACTTCAATCACTTTTCATAATATCTACTTTATAACAATGGGCTCAATTCCCCTGATGAAAGAGCCTAGACTAATGGACTGAATGTAGAGGACCCACATTTTGCTGCATACAGGAAACACACCTCACTGACAAAGACTACCTCAGAGTAAAAGGCTGGGAAAAAAATCCAAGCAAATGGTCCCAAGAAACAAGATTGAATAAAATCAATTTTCAACCAAGAGTTATTAAAAAAAGATAAGGAAGGATATGTTATAGTCATCAAAGGAAAAATCTACAAAGATGAACTCTCAAGTCTGAACATATATACTCTAAATGCAAGGGCACCTACATTCATAAAAGAAACTTTACTAAAGCTCAAAGCACGCATTGCACCTGACACGATAATAGTGGGAGACTTCAACACCCCACTCTCATCGATGGACAGATCATGGAAACAGAAACTAAACAGACACACACTGAAACTAACAGAAGTTATGATCCAAATGGATTTAACAGTTAATAGATAACTTCATCTTAAAACAAAAGAATATACCTTCTTCTCAGCACCTCATGGGACCTTCTCCAAAATTGACCATATAATCGGTCACAAAACAGGCCTCAACAGATGCAAGAAGATTGAAATAATTCCATGCATCCTATCAGATCACTACAGACTAAGGTGACTTTCAATAACAACAATAATGACAGAAAGTCCACATAGACATGGAAGCTGAAGAACGCTCTATTCAATGATAATTTGGTGAAGAAAAATAAAAGAAAAGAAATTAAAATTTTGCAATTTAATAGAAAATGAAGGTAGCATACTCAAAGAAATGGGACACAGTGACCAGTACTGAAACCTCAACAGAGCTCTGGAACGCCTCTAAAAACTGGAGAGAAACACTAGCAAGCAGCACATCTGAAAACTTTAGAATGAAAAAGCAAATATACAAGAGGAGTAGATGGCAGGAAATAATCAAATGCAGGGCTGAAACCAACTAAGTAGAAACAAAGAGAACTATATGAATTATCAACAAAACCAGCAACTGGTTCTTTGAGAAAATCAACAAGATACATTAACCCTTAGCCAGACTAACCGGTGGGCACAGAAACAGTATCCAAATTTAAAAACTCAGAAATTAAAAGGGAGACATAACAATAGAAACTGAAGAAATTAGGAAAATTATTAGATTCTACTACAAAAGCCTATACACAACAAAACTGGGAAATCTGGATGAAATGGATAATTTGCAAAACAGATATCACTTACCAAAAGTTAAATCAGGACCAGATACACCATCCAAACAGTCCCATAACTCCTAATGAAATAGAAGCAGTCATTAAAAGTCTTCCAGCCAAAAAAAAGCCTAAGACCAGATGGTTTTAGTTCAAAATTCTATCAGACCTAATACCTAGTACCTAATACAAAACAGAAACAGAAATAATACTACCCAGTTTGTTCTATGAAGTCACAATTTTGCTTATTGCTTAAACCATGCAAAAACTATACAAAGAAAGAGAACTTCAGACCAATTTCCCTTATGGGAAATTCCCAATTCACACAGCAACAAGGTGTGGACCTTATGGGCTACATGGCCTTCAAGGAGTGAAATCCTGGGCCACCCACCCCACCCCAGCAAGGATACTGAGAGCAAGAGAGAAGCCATCAGTTGCTGAGGAGTCCCCATCCCAACTCGGTCCCCAACACTGAATATCTCCCTCACAATTTCCATCCCAGACCCCCATAATAATAGGAGGGACCTAGAGAGCCCTCTCCAATCTTTTTTTTTTTTTTTTTTTTTTTTTCGGAGCTGGGGATCGAACCCAGGGCCTTGGCGCTCCTAGGTAAGCGCCTCTACCACTGAGCTAAATCCCAGCCCCGAATCTCTTGAATACTATCAATAAAGTTTGCTACACCCACAAAGAAAAAGAACTTCTGGGGGAATCACCATCCCTGAACTCAAGCTGTTTTACAGAGCAATAGTGATAAAAACGGCATGGTATTGGTACAGTGACAGGCAGTAGATCAATGGAATAGAATTGAAGCTAGAAATGACCCCACAGACTTATGGTCACTTGATCTTTAACAAAGGAGCTAAAGCCATCCAGTGGAAAAAAGATAGCATTTTCAACAAATGGTGCTGGTTCAAAAGGTGGTCAGCATGTAGCAGAATGCACATCGATCCATTCTTATCTCCCCATACAAAGCTCAAGTCCAAGTGGATCAAGGACCTCCACTTAAAACCAGATATACTGAAACTAATACAAGAGCAAGTGGGAAGGGCCTCAAAACCATTGGCATGGGAAATTTCCTGAATAGAACACCAGTGGCTTAAGCTCTGAGATAAAAAATCAACAAATGGGACCTCATAAAATTGCAAAGTTTCTATAAGGCAAAGGACACCGTTAATAGGACAAAACGACTACCAACAGATTGGGAAACGATCTTTACCAATCCTACATCTGACAGAGGGCTAATATCCAATATATACAAAGAACTCAAGAAGTTAGACTCCAGAGAATCAAATAATCCTATTAAAAATGGGGTACAGAGTTAAAGAATTCTCAACTGCAGAATATTGAATGGCTGAGAAACACCTAAAGAAATGTTCAACATCCTTGGTCATTAGGGAAATGAAAATCAAAACAACCCTGAGATTCCACCTCACACCAGTCAGAATGACTAAGATAAAAAACTCAGGTGACAGCAGATGCTGGCAAGGATGTGGATAAAGAGGAACACTTCTCCATTGCTGGTGGGACTGCAGACTGGTATAACCACTCTGGAAATCAGTCTGGAGGTTCCTCAGAAAATTGGACATAGTGCTACCTGAGGACCCACTTGTACCACTCCTGGGCATATACCCAAAAGATACAAGGACACGTGCTCAACTATGCTCATAGCAGCCTTAGTTATAATAGCCAGAAGCTGAAAAGAGCCCACATGTCCCTCAACAGAGGAATGGATACAGAAAATGTGGTACATTCACACAATGGAGTACTATTCAGCTATTGAAAACAATGACTTCATGAAATTTACAGGCAAATGGATAGAACTAGAAAATATCATCTTGAGTGAGGTAACTCAGTCACAAAAGATCACACATGGTATGCAGTCACTGATAAGTCAATATTAGCCCAAAAGCTCAGAATATTTAAGGTACAATTCACAGACCATATGAAGCTCAAGAAGAAGGAATACCAAAGTGTGGACACTTTATTCCTTCTTAGAAGGGGGAACAAAAGGAAGGTAGAGGGTGGGAGGGACTTGGGAGGAAGAGAGGAGGTAGGAGTAAGGAGTGCATGATCAGGTATGGGAGGAGACAGGGATGATGTACAGAGGGTCAGGAATTTGAACAGAGATGTGTAGCAATGGAGATGGGAAACTGGGGGTAGCTACCAGCAAGTCCCAGAGGCCAGGAAAGCAAGAGGCCCAGGACCCACCAATTAGCTAAATGCTCAACAAAGGGAGGGAGAACCTGTAGAAACGATATCCAGAGGTTGACAAGGCCCCCAGTTGAGGATGGATCACCCCCACCATCTCCAAATTCTTAACCCAGAAGGGTGCCTGTCTAAAGAAATTATAGTGACAAAGAGTTGAGCAGAGACTGAAGGAAAGGCCATCTAGAAACTGCCCTACCTGGGCATCCACCCCATATATTAACACCAAACCCAGGCACTATTGCAGATGCCAAGTGTTTGCTGACAGGAGCCAGTTATAGCTGTCTCCTGAGAGGCTCTGCCAGAGCCTGACAAATACAGAGGATGCTTGGAGCCAACCATTAACTGAGCACAGGGTCACCAATAGAGGAGTTAGAGAAAAGGCTTAAGCAGCTGAAGGGGTTTGCAACCCATAGGAAGAACAACCATATCAACCAACCAGACCCCCCAGAGCTCCCAGGGACTAAACCACCAAACAAAGAGTACACAAGAACAACAATACCAGCCAACCAGAGCTCCCAGGAACTAAACCACTACCCAAAGATTACACATGGAAAGATTCATGTCCGTGTAGCAGAGGATGGCCTTCTTGGGCACCAATGGGAGGAGAAGTCCTTGGTTCTGCCAAGGCTGGAATCCCCTAGTGTAGGGGAATGTCAGGGCTGGAAAGGGGTGGTTGGGGAGGGGGAACACCCTTATAGAAGAAGAGGAGGGGAATAGGATAGGGAGCTTATGGACAGAAAACCGGGAAAGGAATAACATTCGAAATGTAAATAAAAATATCCAATACAAAATTAATTTAAAAAAAGAGTACACATGGAGGAACCCATGGCTCCAGCCGCATATATAGCAAAGGATGGCATTGTTTGGCATCATTAAGAGTGGAAACTCTTGGTCCTGTGAAGGCTTGATTTCCTCAGTGTATAGGAATGCCAGAGTTAGGAGTGGTTGGGTGGGAGGGGGGCACCCTCACAGAAGCAGTGGGAAGGGAATGGAAGAGAAGAGTTCTGGAGAGGAAACCTGGAAAGGGGATAACATTTGAAATGTAAATACATAAAATATCTAATTAAAAAAAAAAGAAAAGAAAATACCCTCTACACTTACCTACAGCCCCATTTTATGATGTCATTTTCTTAATTGAGGTACCCTCCTTTTAGATGACTTTAGCTTGTTTGAGGTTGAAAATATCAAACACTAAACCCCAATTTTTTTTAAATAAAAAATTGTATTTACTTAGAAGCATTCAGAATGTCAACAAAACAGCTGCAATTTTTTTTATTTTGCAATACAGAGTGGTATTCAGTTTGCAGAACAACAATTATCTTCATATAAGCTGCATCAGAGACAACTGAAGATGGGAAAAAAAAAAGAAAATCAAAAGAAAAAAAGAAAACTACAGCAACAACAGAAAAGAAACCAAAAACCAAACTACTGTCCCCATATGTAACTAATTTGTGCTGTGCGCCAACAAGAACCTGCTTTAATTTCCATGCCAATTTACAACCCCCAGACTGTACCAGGCAAGGTTAGTGGCTACTGAAGATACCACCAGGACAGGGTTAGCTAAAGACACTTTCGGTAGTGTGTTAACTATACAAAAACCGACACTGAACATTTTAAAAACAAATCTTACACAGCCTTACATTTCATTTTTTTTCTTTAAAAGGAGTGAGTTGTGTACAGGGGGGTTAAATGCTTTATAGACAAGAAAAAAAAACTGCGCTAGAACCAACTTATTCATCATCATCATCTTGTTCTTCTTCTTCATCTTCGTCTTCCTCTTCTTCCTCATCCTCTTTATCCTCCTCATCGTCTTCCTCTTCCTTCTTTTTCTTCCTCTCCTCCCCCTTGCCCACCCCCCCTTTTTTTTTTTAACTTGAGTATTTCTTATATACATTTCGAGTGTTATTCCCTTTCCCGGTTTCCGGGCAAACATCCTCCTCCCCCCTCCCCTTCTTTATGGGTGTTCCCCTCCCCATCCTCCCCCCATTGCCGCCTTCCCCCCAACAATCTAGTTCACTGGGGGTTCAGTCTTAGCAGGACCCAGGGCTTCCCCTTCCACTGGTGCTCTTACTAGGATATTCATTGCTACCTATGCATTTGGAGCCCAGGGTCAGTCCATGTATAGTCTTTGGGTAGTGGCTTAGTCCCTGAAAGCTCTGGTTGCTTGGCATTGTTGTACATATGGGGTCTCGAGCCCCTTCAAGCTCTTCCAGTTCTTTCTCTGATTCCTTCAACGGGGGTCCTATTCTCAGTTCAGTGGTTTGCTGCTGGCATTCGCCTCTGTGTTTGCTGTATTCTGGCTGTGTCTCTCAGGAGCGATCTACATCCGGCTCCTGTCGGCCTGCACTTCTTTGCTTCATCCATCTTGTCTAATTGGGTGGCTGTATATGTAT
>NC_046155.1:215086362-215124836 GCF_011064425.1 Rattus rattus | reverse complement strand
CTGACCAGGTTATCATTGAGTAGAGCATTGTTCAATTTCCACGTATATGTGGGCATTCTTCCCTTATTGTTATTGAAGACCAGTTTTTAGGTCAAAGGGTGGTCCGATAGCACGATGGGATTATTTCTATCTTCTGCACTTATTGAGGCCTGTTTTTTCCCTATCCCTTCTAAGGGTGTTTTTGTTCTTTTAAAGAAGGAGGGAGCATCCGATTTTGGTCATCCTTCTTGAGTTTCATGTGATCTATGGCGATGCACTCTTTTAATCACAGTACTCCAGAACAGAGGCAAGAGGATCTCTGAACTTGAAAACAGCCTGGGTTGGGGATTTGGCTCAGTGGTAGAGCGCTTGCCTAGCAAGCGCAAGGCCCTGGGTTCGGTCCCCAGCTCTGAAAAAAAAAAAAAGAAAACAGCCTGGTCCACAGAGTGAGTTCCAGGACAGCCAAGAGAAAGAAACCCTCCATTAAAGAAACAACAACAAAAAGAAAAAGAGAAAGAAATGAAAAGAAAAAACAACAAGGATTTCCAAACAACTCACTTGCATCATCACAGAACAACAAACAAATGGGTGTTGTAGTCAAACGTGATATGACCCTACAGGCCAATTGTTGGGAATACGTCACTGGAAGGTGACATGTAAGTTTTACTAGTCCACTTCAGTGGGGTCACATGGGGCCCAGGTTAAGAGTAAAGAAGATCTACTGTGCCATTTTGTAAGTGATGGATTGGACACTGCCTTGTCATCACTATCACATTTCGATGCTATTGAACTCATTTCAGCAGTGTCTCAGAAAGCAAAGTATTTAAAGCAGAGGTGAGGGAAATTACTATAAACATAGAGTAAACCTAAAGGTATAAAACCAAGAAGATCCAAATAAAGACACACACCAGAAAACACACCAGATTGGCAACATCAGCTTCCACACTCTCTATGTTCAATGAAAGCTTATAGAAGTCCCACTGATTGTTTCTTTCCAGAAAGAGTCAAATTTGATCTAAACTCTTTGGGGAAGGCAGAACCTGAGATTGTCTTTTTTAAACCTTAAAAAGAATAAAGTGGGATGAATCACTCTACCTAATATTTCATAGTCAACATTTATCAAAGATGTGGCAGATAGATAGATACAGGCAACAGAACAGAATGAAGAGCTCAAAATAATTATTAGAATAATAATTATTTTTATACATATGCAAAGCAACTCAAGGGAGCAAGAAATCTTTTCAGCAAAGGGTGCTGGAATAATTAAACTTCAAAACAAAAAGCAATGGGTTTCATTTTATATAAAACTAACTGCAAATGGATAGGTTCTATTTGCTTAAATATTAAACCATTAAATTTTCAGAAGGAAGTGTTTTAGAATTGAATGCTTAGTAAAGAATTCAGATATTCGACAGCAGAAATACGGCCCATAAGAGGAAAAGTTGTTACGAAGCTGGAAAGAGCAGGCCACCTGGTACACGGCCACGATCCAGGAAGCTGAGGTGGGAGGACCTGGCATTTGAGATCCAGCTAGGACTGCTTGCCAAGATAGTAAGATTCAGTCTCAAAAGAGTGAGGAAGAGGAAGAAGTGGCACAGGAATTCGATGTGTAGAAAGGAGGGAGGACAAAGGATTCTAGACAAGAAAACCATCAGGAAGATTTAATGGAGCTAAGGTTCTTGTGGGCTGGTGGGGTAGCTCAGAAGCAAGCATGCATTTACTTAGAGGTCCTAGGTTTTTCCTCAGAACAAACAGGGAAAAACAAGGGGGAGGAGAGGAAAGAAAGGAAATCTGAAATTGGCTTTTTGACAAAAGAAAACAAGATTCAAAACTTGTTCTAATGACTCAAAATTATAAATGGGAGAGGAGGTATTGCAACTAATACTAAATAGGTACAAAGGAAACTACAATGGACAATGTATTCCAACAAATCAGACATGCTAGAGGAAATGGATAGAGTTCTAGAAGCACACAAACTATTAAGGTGATTATGAAAAATCAAAATATAACTGGATGAATGATAATTAGAATAATTAACAGCCTCCCAACAAAGAAATATCCAGGTAAGAGAAGGCTATAAAAATGAATTCAAAGAAAAGCTAAAGCTAATCCTTCTCAAATCCTTGCAGATCTGAAGAGGAGGAAATAATTCCAAATTCACTTCATGAGAACAGCATGACCCTCACTCGAAGCCAGACAAGAATGCCAAAAACAAAGCAAAACTACATGAATCGAGGCAAAAATCAAGGAAACATTACATTCGCAAAGAGAATGAACAGCACATTTAAAAGATTGCACCCTATAATCAAAACTGGATTTATGCCCGGGACACAGGATTGCTCAACATAAATTAAATCATTAAACATTAAAAGTATGAAGCATAAAAATCATGTGATCATGTCAGTAGATATAGAAAGAGAAATTGACAAAATTTAACATCTTTTTGATGACAATCCTCCACATATCAGCCATAGAAGCTAGAGTGGTTAGCGGGAGTTGTCAACTCAATCAGTTCTAGAACCTCCTGAGAGACAGGCGTCCAGTAATATGGTAGGAGATCATCTTGGCTCGGTAAACTGTGTTGAAAAGAAGCACCTATGGCAGATGACATGGTTCTTTGGTCTGAGATCCTAGCCTGCACACAGGTGATGGAATGAGCTGAGTGTACGCCATCATCGCTCAAACTGGGCAAAAATAACTCTCCCTTGAGCGGCTTCCACCCTGGCGTTTTCTTACAGCAACTAGAAAAGTAACTAAGATGAAAGCAATGTCATCCAATGGAATGAGGATCACACAGGATGAGGGACCAGGGCACATAGTCAAGGGGGAAACACTGAAAGATTTCCTTCTAACCCGAGGAACAAGACAACCGTGTCCAATGTACCAATTCTATTCAATGCAGTACCAGCAGTCCTAGCAAGAATGAGGAAAGGATATTGAAAACGGTCTGTAGGTGGCAGGACTGTATGCACAGAAGATCCACGAGAACCAAGTGTGGTGGTGCCCACTTATGATCCCAGAATCTGACAGGCAGACTCAGAAGGAAGAGGACTTGGAGGGCAGCCTGAATTATATAACACGTTTCAAATCAGCCTGGGCTACAGATACGGAAAAATAGACAAACTGAAAAAGGAAACACTGGCATATTCATGGTTTTGAAGATGAACAAAGTAGTTATAAGCCAAAGAATGTAGATGGCAAAAAGAGAGAAATCACTCCCCCGCAGAGCCTCTAAGAGGAATGCTGCCACACAGGCACTAGTGCTTTGCGCCACTGAACTATCCCTGCAGCCTCCCTGCTCATATCTGCTGCCAGTAACGAAACTTGGAATTTAAGACAGAGTTTTCTGAAAACTTTCTGGTGGCTGTGATATGAGCAGCTTTTCAATATCTAGATGGTTTTTTAAATCATTGTTTTACTCATCATTTATTTGTTTATTTGTTTTTGGACAAGAGCTCTTGTTGTAACCCTGAGTACCCTGGAACTTGCAATACAGAACAGGATTATCATCAAACTTTTGGTATTCTCCCCAAAAGTTTGCCTCCACAGTGCTGTGATTACAGGTGGTGCCACCCCGTATGACTTACTGAACGCTTTGTTCAATGAGATAGGTGTGATTCTGTAATATAGTACATTGTGCATTGGTTGGGGTATTAGTGTTTCCAAGTGACCAGTGCACAGCGCTAGCACACTGTGAATGATCGATTCAAAGAACAGGAGAGTTCAATGGAAGAGCTGGAGGAAGGACTGAAGGACCAGAAGAGGACACGGACTCCAAAGAACCATGAACACTTTGGAGCTCTCAGGGTCTGAACCGCTAACCAGGGAGCATGCACATCTGGCCCTAGGTCCCCACACATATGTAGCAGATATGCAGCTTGGTCATGTGGGTCCCCAAACAACTGGAGCAGGGGCTGTCCCTAAAGCTGTTGCCTGCCTGTGAATCCTGTTTCCCTGGCTGGGCTACCTTACTAGCCTCAGTGGAAGAGGATGAATCCAGCCCCAAAGAGGCTAGATGTGCCAGCTAGGTGTTGGGGGTGGGGAGTGGGGGCAGATACCCTGGGGGATCCACCCTCTCTGAGGAGAAGGGGAGAGATAGAGGGAGAGACTGTATAAGGGAGCAGGGAAACTGGCGGCAATTTGGACAAAAAGGGAGTAAATAAATAAATAAGAAAATACTAAAGAAAAAAAGCACATTGAGTTCTTTCCCCTTTCCTCCTACACATCTGCATGAGTCTGGATTTTCTCCGCATGTTGTACTGAACGTAAGGAACTTATAACTGCTCAGTCCAGATGCAGATATTAAAAATTCAGGTGGAGTGGTAACACACATCTGTAATCCCAGCACAGGGGTTGAGGGGTGGGGAGGTAGAGGCAGGTAGACAGATCTCTGTGAATTTGAGGCCAGTCTGGTCTGTCTAGTAAAGTGTGGTCTACATAGTGATTCCTAGGTCTGTCTCACAGTAACACACCAACACATACACATACACATACACATACACATACACATACACATACACACACATACGCACACACACACACACACACACACACACACACACACAGAGACACACAGACAGTTGGTGCTTATATAAATTAGGGTTGCAAATAAAACACACTACAGAAGACAAAACTCCAGGCTGATAAAATGACTCAGCAGGGAAAGCCACTTATCTACAAAAGCTGAGAGCTATACCCAGAATCCACGTGGTAGTGGGAGAGCACAAACTCTGACAAACTGGATTCCGACCCAGACACCTCCCCACCAGCTGCCTCCAACACCCAACTCCCACACAGTAATGTAATTTTAAAAACTGAAACCAATCAGTAAGAAGAGACCCTGGAGCCCCAGCCCATCCCACAGCAGGGGTATTGCAGCTGGGAAACCTCTTGAGTTTGGAAGTGGACAGCTTCAAAGCTTCAAAGAGTAGGAAAATACAAATCATGCAAGCGTGGAGCTAAATAAATGCCTTCTAATGAGACATAAATCAATATCCTGGAGTTTGCCACAGTGCCTGGTGGGAATCTAAACAGTTAATTTACCCTCCACACTGAGGTCATTTTGAATGCTCACAGATAGAATTTGTCTCCTAGAAAGAAAAACTGTATCACAAAACAGAACAGCCATGCTGGCCTGCCTGTGACTAATCCTTTCCCAGGAACTACTCTCTTCTCTACCTGAATATGTATATGTTTCAGAAGAGGCCTGCAAACATGAATAATGTATGACCTCTGTTGGAGGAAGAGATTCCAGGACTAGGAAAATGTTCTTCTCCTTGGAGGGGTACAGCAAAGCATCCAGAGGGAGCTAGGACCATGATCCTGAGCTACTTTAGTTTACAAATGTTGACCTCAATGCTGGGCATGTGTGATGCAATGTTTCAACCCTTAAGACAACGATACTGACAGAATCTGGAGGAAAGAAGCCTAGGAGACAGTGTTAAGTATGGAAACACTGAATGGGAGGCAAAGCCCACGCTGAAAGGGGAGGTAGCAGTGTTGTCACTCAGAGTAGTGGTAGGATAATTCTGACTTGCATTTTATGTTATTCCATTGTATGTAGTTTGTCTCATTTTATTAAGCGTGAGGCACACCAAATCTGTCAATCACTCTGGTCATGTCTCACACTGCTCCTTTTTGGCACATGCCTGTGTCTTAAAAATCATAGTATTTCAAGCACTCAGCCCTCCTTCCAAGGGGCTCTAGGTACAACCTGGGGAGAGAGAGTCTTTAAGCTAGAGGGTAAGAGGTTAGAGGAGAAAGGATAGAGGCCAACTGCTAAGTCTGTTCTAGAGTCTAGACTACACAGCGGGTGAGATGGAGACCAAGACCGGGTACGGATCACAGAACAGGAGGGGTCACTTGTATGTAGAGCCCTTGGAAATAGGGCTGAGTGCTTGAAATACTATGATTTTTAAAGGCAGATCCCCTGGACACCAACAGCATCTGGGAAGGACCAAGAATCACAGAGTATTAGAATGAGAATTGGTACCTGCATAGCCATCAGAAGCTGCTGTGCGTGTGCATGTGTGTGCCCCTGTGTCTGTGCCTGTGTGTGTGTGCAAAAAGCATGTGAGGAGAAAGTTGTGTTTCCCTATTAGAGCCATAAAGGCCTTCATACACGTGCTCACACACATGCATGCGCATGCACATGCACGCACACACACACACACACACACACACACACACACACACACACAAACACACACAACACTGTCATCCATTCACTCGGTTCTTCACTGTCTCCTTTGATGCTTTCCAGAAATATCAAAATTGCGGGAGAGGGGCAGAATGAGCTGTAACCGGAGTGACTGATAAAATGAACCAAAATACAAACAACCAGGTAACATGAAATCCAAGTAAGAAACACCCTATCTACTCTGCATAAGAGATCACCCCTGTATCCATACTTCGGAGCTGTATTGACTATGGCTCCGCCATTTAACTCTGACATAAGCACCTTTCATAATTTCGGGAAGACTATTTGTAAAACTGGGAAGATAGTTATACTTACCGCCTATAAGTTGAGAGAGTTTTAATTAAGTTAATATCTGCAAGTGTTTTATCACAATGCTCTGCAGATAAAGTGATCGGCAAATTTTTGCTCTGTCACTCTATCTGCCCACGATCTAGTTTTAGTTTGACTGAGAAGCAACTATGGGAAGCCACAAAGTAACTCCCGTGGGCTAAGCTGGTATTGCAGAATACAAAGACAAAAGAGCCCACCTGAAGTCAATAGTCTCATAGGAGCACCAACTGGACAGACACCTGCAGAATAGCCTACTGCAGCACTAGCAGAATAACCCACCGGGGAGACTAAGAAATGGATTTGTCTCTGGCAATGCTGTGGGTAAACCAATCAGCATGATTTCAGGTGATGATGCCAGGAGAAACCTGAGACGACTAAAAGCCTCATCTACCTCCCCCCATTATAGTACTCATAGTTTAATCCTTAACAATACCTGTTTGAAAGACTGAATCATGATGCCTCCTCTCCAGAAATCATTAACCTGAAAAGTTTCCACTGAGGCAGTTAGTTATGACTGGATATTTTTGTGTAGCCCCAAGAACAATGTTTTTCACAGCAAGCCCCAGTAGCTCTGCAAAAACATATAATCACTGCTGGTTCTGGTTTCTATGCCTGACAGATAGTGCAGGAAAAAGAAAGAATCTTTTACATCTTGGAGAGCCTGAAGCTCCAGAGGTCCAGCTTAGCTCTTGGTTTTGATCCAGCGCCTTTCTTAGAAGCCACCAAAGGTTATTATCAAATGGTTTCTGGCCACTAGAGATAGTGTCCCTCCTAAATGTCCTTCCAGTGCATAGCACAGTCACACACTCCACATTACTCACTGGTAGAGATTCTTCACCGAGTGCTCATTGTTAGTCAGGCTGAAATACAGGGCTTTTCTCTTCAGGTCATCTGCTTCCCCTTGGCAGAAGCCCACCTTAGCAGGAAGCTGCAGCTGGACACTGTAGGATTGTTTGGGGCGAGTTCCAAAAACTGAAGACCATTGGCAGGATAGAGAAAGAGGGCATCGGAATCACATTCATCGGATGCCAGAACGGCCTGGAAAGTGTTCAGCTGTGGACAAAAAGGAATTGCAGACACCCTTAAACAAAGAAATAAACAAAAGAAGAAAATCAGAACACAGGTAAGGTGTTCCAATAAGGAGGCGGAGGCCAGATCCTTTTTAGGATTTCCCCATGTTGGTTTTGAACATTATCTCCTTTAGAATCCCCTCTTCAAATTACAAATATAATTTTGTAAACCATGTGTTATTTTTTAAAATCTTTTCTACCAATTTAGATCAATAGTTATATAATGCATAAATGAAACACTGGTTTAAATCTTTAGGATTGCAGGGAAGAGGATGAAGAAGAACTAGTTAGGATATTTGAAAAAGCCATATGAAGGGCCAGAGAGATGGACAGTTAAGGGCACAGGGGTCCTGGGTTCAATTCCCAGCACCTACTCACCCATGGTAACTCACCCCTGCTTGTAACTTCAGTTCCAGGACTTCTGACAGCCTCACACAGACATACAAGTAGGTAAAATGTCCACGAACATTAAAATACAAAAGCCATATGAAAAGCTACTTGCCAAATTACAACGAACGTTTAAAGGGAATTGACTTAGAAGGTGGGTAATTCTCCTTCCATTGGCTACAAGTTCTCAAAAAGTCCAGAGCCAGATGTAGGACACCTCGCTCTCAAGTTGTTGGTCGAGGATGTCACAGAGATGATACCAGAGTTGTCAATTCTCATTGCTCAGGGCTACCCATCAGAATGTGATGGTAAGATCCTATAGCTGATGACACCACACAAATAGGTCAAAGAACTTGAAGAAATCACACAGACCTGCCTGCACAGTACTTAGCAGGAAGCTTCCACCCCTGCTAGCTACCCTTTATGATGCAGAAGATGCTATGCAGACTATTCTCACTCCACTGTGACTACTCGGGGCTATATAACAAAAGCCCTGGCAGGATGTACTCATGGATGTGCCATGAACGGCAGGAATGTTATGAGGATCACCAATCACTTTCGGGGTGGATTTAAGGTCTGCACTACAAGAGGAAACTTTTGCCTGGCATTGTAAATCTGGTCAAGAAACCATGGCAGAGAGGCTCATAAGCCCTGGGAGTGAACCATAACTACTATTTTCTTAAATGGATATATAGTATCAAACTATACCAGTTACAAGCTCATAGATTAACACAGCTCTCGGTGGTCATTGGGGGAGGATCTTCATACAGTGGATGGTAGTTAATACACATTCATAACTAGTCCGAACTCTCTGTGGAGAGCTCAGCCACAGATGCTCCCACCATATCAAGTTCCCTCAACGCTCAGGGAATAATGGAAAGAAAAGAGGTGGAAAGAGTTTAAGAGCCAAAGGTCGGAAGGAATTGGGTCAAAACAATGACATGTGCTCATGATATGGTCGTTGAACTCCCAAACTCAGTGCAGTTGGTGTCCAGCAGAAGAGCAAACCACTCAACATTCCAGCACGGATGTGGTAGGGCACTGAAGCCCCTGCCTGCAGCGGAGAAGATTCTGACAGTTGAGAACTGCTAGGAGAGGGTTTTCTTTAGGGGTGTGGTCCCTAGTGAGTGGACCATGCTGCAGTGTTGGCCCCTCACCCATGAGTAGGCTTCACTGTATTCAAGGGATTCTTAGAACAAATACAGGGGGTGAAGTGGATATACTGAAATATACTGTATCAATGTATGAAATTCTCAACAAATAACATTAAAACAGTGTATTTAAAAGTGTTAAGGTTGTAAAGCTTCTCCAGTCCAAACTCTTTTGAGAGTTCTGGACAAGGAACAAAATTGACTTGCTCATTCCTGTACCCTCAGTTTTTATTTTGTGTCTCAACAGCTTTCACATCCATATATCATATTAGCATCCATGCACGCACCCACCCATGCATCCATCCATCTATGCATCCATCCATCCGTGCATCCAACCATCCATGCATCCATCCATCTATGCATCCATCTATCCATCCATGCATCCATCCATTTATGCATACATCTAGCAGGCATCCAGCAAGCCACGCATCCATCCATCTATGCATCCATCCATCCATCCATCTATGCATCCAGTCAGCATGCATCCAGCCAGCCAGCTATGCATCCATCCATCCATCCATCCATGCATCCAGCAAGACATGCATCCAGCCAGCTATGCATCCACCCATTGCCTACTGCAGGCAACACTCAGTCAGGAAGCAGCTGATCAAAAGGCATCCTTACTGATCTTGAAAGGAGAATTATACGAATTCTAGGTTTGGAGATACAAAATTAAAAGAATAAACCCCAAAAGGCCATAGACCCAGGGCTAAGCCCTGCAGCCAGGACTAGCAGGCCATAAAGATAAAGGAGCACAGGAAACACTGTCCAGGCAGGACTAGCAAGCCATAAAAATAAGGAAAAGGAATGCAGGAACCAGCCTGAGTTAATGGGACTGATTCATGGGACATCTGGCAGGAAGACATCTCCCCCTAACACTCAGGGCCATATCTCAACTAGGTGTCCTCCGGCCCCTGATAAGCCCCTGACTTCTAGCACGTACTCTCTCTGCTTTGTTCTCACTGCTATGTTTGAATGAGCCAATTGTATGTAACCACGCCAAAACCCCCTAGCTTTCTCTATATAACCCTCTGACTTTTCAGTTTCGTGGTCGACACCTCTGTCTCCTGCGTGAGACACGTGTTGGGCCGGAGCTTCGTTATTATTAAACGACCTCTTGCTTTTACATCAAGACCGGTCTCTCGTGTTACCTGGGGTGCCCCATCCTGAGACTAGAGCGAGGGTCTTACAATCTCACAGCCAAACTCCCTTTCCTCTTCAATCTCTTTACAACACGAGTTATCTTGTCACATTGCAGATGAAGAAAGAGATCCAGGGGCTTGCTTAAGGTCGGGCAATGATTAATGGTGGAAGCTAGCCAGATCCAACAGCTCATCCTGTGCAATAGACAGTCACCTGAACTCTACCAAACAAGCCATTCCAGGACACATGCTCTGACCCAATCTCCCTTCCCTGGTTCAGCTCCACTAAGCCCTCCATACAGTGTTTAAGGGTCCCCACTCCTACTAAGTGCTTTGATGCTGTGTTCATATTTCCCTGTACCAAGAAAATCCTAACCAGCAAGCACTGCCTCCTGGGGGTCGAGGACTGTGATTCCCTGTGGAACCCCTTCCATTCTTCAGCACCCACTTTGTTGGTTTTCCAGTATGTATTTGGCTCCTGTTGGTTGTCTGGTTTGGCTTTGGCCTCCACTCACTAAACCATCTGAATATTAATTCATCGGGGTTGGGTACCCGCTAAACCACATGTTTGATGCTGCAGTCAGGACAGAGCCAAAAAACTATGCCCCAAGAGCCTGAATTATAGGAGAGAGAAACAGCCAGGACTGGAATTTTAGGAGAGTGACTGGGGACAGGCATGGTGGCAGAGGCCACAGAAAAAGGAGAGTGTCCAGGACATCAGAGTGGGGGTGGGGTAGCATCACAGTGGCAGCCAATGAATGAAGATAAACATTGTGGGAGCCAAAGCAGACCTAGATGAGAGTTGGAGTCTGAATTAACACCAGGGTGACTGTGGAATTACTCCCTGATATTTCGTTTACTGAGTTTCAAAGGGACCTTTTCTGCCATTACCACCTTCTTCCACCAAAGAATTAGTTAAGGGATGCTCCACTGTCTTAGACTCTGTAGTTGGCTTCTCTCACTAGATCATATATGTTTTACAATTTAATAGGGAACTGGGGAGACATTTCTCTTACAAATACTCACTTTATAAAGAAGGTGGATGACAAGAAGGAAAAGAAATCACTTATTGGTATCATTTTGGTCTTCATTTTGCTAAACAAAACAAACGGACACAGCAAGAACCTCAAAACTGAATACAAGGAATGAATGTGTCCTTGTGTTTTTTTCTGTCTTGTTCTAGAACATCTCAAATGTCACTTTTACCTTTCTGACACATAATGCTAAAGTACAGCTTTGAGGTTTGGGTAATAAGACAAAGAACTGCAGATATTAATATGGTTTCAAGAAAAAAAAAACTCTGTAGCTCCTCTGTATTCTCTAAATGGAAGCGTCTGCTTACCTTCCTTGCTTTTCAAAAAAAAAAGTTCATGAATTCAGTCCCCACATTCTACATTTGTTGCAGCTGTAGTCCTCAATTATGTCATCAGTGGGGCTTGACCCTCCCCAGAAAGGTCAAAACCTCTAAGTACACGCACAACATGCGTCATCCATCATCAGTCAGGGTAGGGCCAGAGGCTGCCAAAGCTTTATTTCAGTCACAAGAAAGTTCAAGTAGGAGATGAAAAGCTGAACTAATAATCCCATCCTTAAATAACCAACTGTGGAGGTTCCTGATACGATGGCCACAATCAACATCACAAGATAAGGGAGAACCAAGGTTCTAAATTTAGAGAAATTCCATGTGATAAGGGCTGTCTACATGTGGAGATCAGAAGGCAGTGGGGAGGAGGTCTGGGGAGAAGTGAGGAGGCTGTGATGGGAGAGCCCGACTTTTAACCTGGAGATCTGCACATGTAGTGCCTTATTTGCTCTATGTCTCTTCTGTGTCACCTTTGGGCGAAGCACTCACTTCAGATGGCAAGTTTTTCATTTCCTCATCTCCACTAAAACAGGCAAATAACGGAGGAGAAAACAACAAAAACTTCCTTTTAATATAGTTTATGATCCCAAAGTACATTCCGGAAGAGTTGACCTGCTTGAAATCTGCCACACATGAACCCCTTGTCAGGGCTACAGACTTCCACACAGAATCACTAAGAGGCCACTCCATAGGCCCTGAAGAGCCCCTCCTTAGAGACACCTTCTGTCTGACTCTTTTCCAAAGGGAAAGGCCCTCACATTCCCAGAGACAAGTTTTCCAAGAGTCCTCCACACAGGTTCTGAAAGTAAGCCCTCAGTTGCACTGCCAAAACCTGTACAAGAGTCATGGCCTCCCAACTTCCCCAAAGAGAAAGAGAGAGAGCCAGCTAAGAGAGGAGCTCGCCACAGGGTGGGGAGCAGGGCAAAGAGGATCAGGTCAGAGTTGCCCAGCTGCAAGGTCTCCAGTTTCCTGTTCAGACAGAAAACCAGAAGGCTTCTCAAACATACCATCCAACAAGGGTAAAACATCAACCAGCAGAATGTCATCTTTACAACAAGGGATTTATCTATCCAGCCTTACCAAAATGATAACAAAATAAGAAATGAGGTGATTCCTTCCTGGGGGACAAAGTTCAATGCTCAGTCTTCCTTAAGAACAAATTCTCTGGAGGTGTAAGGCCACTGATTCTGGCCTCCAATGTTTGGTGTGAACACCAACCACCACTTTATATGTTATTTTTTCCCCATTCCCATGGGGACACTGATGTGCTTGGGGTGTTCCAAATTCACCCCGGTACTGCAGAGTCAAGAGAATGCCTAATGCTTTCATGATGGCATAGTGTATCCTCCTTCATATGTAGTCTTCAAGGACACCTAAGCAGTTTTCTTCAACCCATTTTCATATATCTAGTTATTCTCTATCTCTCTGTCTTCACTGACATGTGGTAAATTACACACATGCCCTTTCTGTGGACTCTAGTTCCATTAATTAAAAGCTCCAGCTAAATCCAAAGTTCTTGATCAACAACGGTCACCTCTGCACCAACTCAACACCCACCATTCCATGTTAAAGCGTCCAGGGACCAGCTGTGATGCATACTATTAGCTGTCAATCTGACAGTATCTACAACCATCCAGGAAATAGTCACCAGGCATGTCTCTGATAAAGTATCTTGATTAGATTAATTAAGGAGGGAAGACCCACCCAAAATATAGACACCACCATTCCCTGGGCTCAGGCTTGCACTGCATATAGAGAAGAAAGAAAGCTTAGAAACAACAACCATCTTTCTCTGCTTCCTGACTACAGATACAATGTTTCCATCCTTTTCTGAAGCAACCTTCACGCTCCCATCCTTCTCCCAGGATGCAGCCCAGACTAGGGCAAGCTCCGCTACCTCTCACACTCAATTCCCATTCCTGTGGTCGGTCCTTCCAACCCAAATGAAATTCCTCATCAACAAAAACCTTCAACATACTATCTAACTCAGTTCTAGATAACACCCTCCTCCTCAGTGAGAACACAACAGCCTTCCCCTGACACCAAAAACACACAGAGCAACAACGACAACAACAACAAAAAAACAAAACAAAACAAAACAAAAAAAACAAAAAACAAAACAAAAAAAAATACGGTACCCATCATTACTCAGATCTTCCGGCCATAACCTCTTTTCTCTATGAAGTGACAGTTTAAGAAATCTCAGATTAACTAAATGAACAAACACTTTATTTGTTCATTTTTTTTAATGCAGTTGCACCATGCCATTCTTGCATGCCAGGTAGAACACTCTGTCATACCCAATGTGAACATCCTGGAGGGAATGAAGAGAGCAGAAACATTTCACACTGTAAAGATATTATTCCTCTGATGTCATTTCCAGTGCCTAATATTAATATTACTATACCAGATGTAAGAAAACTATGTAGAGATCACAGAATCTTCCAGGCAAAGAAGATTGGTGTGTGCCAAAATCTACCTCAAATATAAAAAAAAAAAATCTAACAAAGCAAGAGTTCAATCCCAGGGCCTTCAAAGTATTCAGAAGAGCCTTCCACAGGAGTAATTGAAAACACATCCTGTGCTCAAAACCTTATCGAACGGAACAAGTCCTGAAGCCCATTCAGCCTATGGCAATATCTGAAGAACAATATGGATGTTTGGAAAAGTTAAAAGACAAGAAAGCCACAGAATTTTCCCCACCAAATTCCCCTACAAAAAGATAAGAAAAACAAAGGGGAAAAAACCCAAAACAGTAATTTGGAAAACCCTCCATTTAAAAAGTACTTATAGAGAGGGCCAGAGAAGGCTCAAAAGGTAAATAAATCCCTTGCCTTGAAATCCGAGTTCAGTTCCAGGAACCCATGTAAAAGGAGAGAACTGGTACTGGGAGGATCTCCTCCCAATCTCTGCATGTGCACCCTGCTACGTGCACACATAAATCATACAAAACCACATACCATACATGTCCTACACACATACCATACACACACCCCACATATATATCATGTACACACAAGTGGCCTCAATTCAGTATGCACATACCATACAAACACCACACACTCACACACAACATGCACACACCATATGCATATAAACACACCATACAGACACACACAAGCACACACATCATGCACATACACACATCATACACATAAACCATACATAGACAACACATCACACACACATATACAAACACACACATAATGCACAAATGTAGACATACATACACATGAACATGCAGACACACAATTTCATATACAGCATAAACATAGATTATTTACATACACACAATACATAGACATACATATTCACATGTAGCACATAAACATATACATACACATACATGCACACACACACAGAGAATAAAATGAAATAAAACAAAAAAAAAACCAAGTCCTTACATAAAGGAGTTCTACCACAAGATCGTTACATGGCAGGAACAACACATTGCCTTGGTTAATTCTCATGACAACCCTAAGAAGTCAGCACTACCATGTCAATCTACAGCTTAGAAAATGAAGACTGAGGGCTTGTGTCTTCCAAGACCACTGCTGCAAGTGTTTTCTGCCTTGTTCCTGACTTCACAAGTACCTGGAAGGTGTAATGAAAGAATTACTGTGCCTATGGGTGTTGCTCATTCATGAAGGACTTACTTAGCTAACCTTCATGAGGACTTGTGTTCAAGTCCCAGAACTGCAAAATTGAAGGAAGAGCTGGGAAAATGGTTCAGTGTGAGGAGTTGCTATTCAAGCATGAGCACCTGAGTTTGATCCCTAGAATACACACTGAACAAAAACAGTCATGGTGTCTGTCAGTCCCAGATCTGTAGTCCCACAGGAAGGAAGGCAGCTCCGTGAGCCTCGTCACCCAGCAATCAATCCTGGCTTAGCTGCTGAGTACTGGGTCAGAGGGAGGTGTGCCTGGAAATGATTTGAAAGGGAGCTGGATAGAGTGCTCAGCAGGTTAAAGGCACTTACTTCGGAAGCCTGATGACCAGAGCTCAATTCCCAGACCCCATGAAGGAGGATTAGCAGAGAGCTGACTCTGAAGTTGTGCTGTGACTACCACAGTGTCAAAGCATGCACACGTACGCAGAACAAATAAATAATTTTTAAAAGGTGGATAGTGCCTAAGGAATGACACTCAAAGTTCTTCTCTGGTCTGCACACACATGCATCTCCACACAAATGTGAGCCATGCATGAATGTCTGTGTGTGCCTGCACATGCGCACACATGCACAGACACACACAGAGACACAGGTACCGCATGCACGGACACCAAAAGGAAACTGTCAAAGACTGTTTCTAATGAAATGTTGCTAATGAAATGAGAATCCTAAGTAGTAAACTCATCTCTCTGGGGCTGTAACCTTCATGTCAAATAAACACTAAAACACTTGGGACCCACCGCAGCCTCAAGACCCCGGAGCCTCAGTGCAAATGCTTCTTGCTCTAATTTTTGTTTTTGTTTGTTTGTTTTTTCTGTTGCAAGAGGCTAGCTAATTCAGCTGAATTTTCCTTGGGAGCAGCAGAGCAGTAATTTCAAAGTGAGGTTATCATCAGAAGCATCCTTCACAGCAACTTAACTCCAGTTCACACTTCCTTTGAATATGGCTCCAAGAACTGTCCTAGCACCAAAGCCACAATGAACACTAAAACGCTAACCTTATTTATTAGATGTCTTCAGAAAAAGCGCAGCGATTGTTACTGTAACTACTTATATGATTCATGTACAGAAAATGGGTCTTGCATGAAAAGTGTAAGAAAGGGGAAAAGTATGTCTTCTAAGGTGACTTTGCCTCACTTAAGGCAGATTTGGAAATTATTTTCTCTTCTGTGATATAAACAGTAATTACTGTGCTTATCCTGTGGGACTGTGTTGAGAAGACAGTATAAAACAGTCCTGCAAGAAGGTAAGGAGAGGGGGGCAGAGGGATGGCTCCCTGGTTGAGTTCATTGGCTCTTCTTCCAGAAGACTTTTGTTCATTTCCCAGCACTCACATGACAGCTCACAACTGTAGGTAATCCAGTCCAGGGTATTCCACGGGAACTGCATGCAACGGTGTGTAGGCATATGACCCATGTGCATAAACACAATTTTAAAAATTTAAAGAGAAGTCTGATGGTGTGAACAAACAGACTATTTAACAGTTGTCTAAGTAGTTTGCCCTTCAACCCTTACTAAGTTCACCAGAAAGACTGTGGCTCAGCCTGCACTCTGGGTTCAGTTCCCATCAAATGGGTAGGTTGTGATGCTGCACACCCACTATCTCAGCACAGGTCAGTCAGGTCAAAGGATCAGAGATTCAAGATCATCCTCCATTATGAGGTTTGAGGCCAACCTGAGATGCATGGCGGGTGGGTGGGGGGATCAAAAGCAAAACAAAAGGAACTACATAAACGTCAGACTCCCCCAACTTCGAATCGTTCAAGGCTGCCTACTTCCAGGAACCAATTGCAGTCCTCAGAGGGGACAACGTCTCTACCCTTGAGTGCTCCTGCATCAGATCCCAACACCCTGCTCTTCTGAAAGACACTGTGCCTGCCATGCCCCTAGTACATTAACCTCCAGCACATAGGCTGATACATGCTCTGCCTTCTATCCTGGAGAAATTGCTTGCTCACTGAAACCTACTCAAATGGAATCCCTGAATCAGGATGGGTTAGGAGGAAGCTCTAGCTGGAGAGTCTACCATATTACCACAACAAAAGGTTATCAATGGTGTTCCTACTAAATGTAAGAGAGGCCTTTCAGAGTAAGAGCATTCCGCTCAGAATCTATGTCTATTTCAGTGCCGATATAAGGAAAATGTGTAAAAACAGTTTCTGAATTAACATATCGACTATGTTTAGATAGAGATTATATATGATATATATAACTCTCTGCATATATAACCCGAACCCTAACCCCTTACTCCTAACCCTAACCCCTAGCTCCTAACCCTAACCCTGTGACATAAAGTTTTTTAACATTACAGGAGAAGTTGGGAAGGCAGCACACCCTATGAAGTGCTTGCTGTGCGTGCATGAAGTCCTGATTTGAATGGCAGCACCCAGATGAAAAGCAGATCGCTGCAGCACACTTGTAATCTCTGCTCTGGAGAGAAAAACAAGCGGATCCCTAGGGCTCACTGGCCAGCAAGCCTAGCCTAACTGGGGAGCCCCAGGTCCCAGAGAGACCCTGAGTAGAAAGACAAGATGGCTCCCAAGCAAAGACATTTAAAGTTGACCTCTGGTTCACACATGCATATGCACACATGTGCATGCACACCCACACTCTCACTCATAAATGAAAAATTGTAAAAAAAAGACCGTAAGAAAATAGAAATATTAGAATTGGTGACCTAGTTGCTTGTATTAGAAAAGTTTATTTTTTTCCACTATAAGCTTGTTATACATGATATTAGATGAACGTTTTAAAAAGCATGTATGAATGAATGACTGAGCGAAGGAAACTTAACAGTGGGGACTGTCTTCTCTAGCCCTCTAGCTGGCTGGCCTGCCCCAAGGAGGCAGTGTTTGAGTGAAGGTATTCTGTTGAACTGTAATTGAGATGTCAAACCCAAGGCATTACAAGGCTAGTCAGTAAACAAAACTGGATGTTAACCTGTCAAGTAAAAAACTGTAGCTTCAAACAATGTTTATTTCTCCATCTCTGCTGGTGCAGGCTTTAGGAAAACATGTCTCTTCCTTCAAGTTCACAGAACAAACCCAGCCACTGTCAGTGACAGGAACAATGGGCAAGCTCTTAGGGAAGACATCACTTCTGTAGCTCAGAGGCTCTAGGGGAGTTAAAGCAAACACAGATTTGCTCCAGGTCTATGGCATTTTACACCCAGGTGGAATTTCACAAGAGGACTCTGTCTCTACCTACACCAGGAATGAGGCCATTTACCCTCACCCACCCATACCCGCTTCACATGTTGCCAAGACCAAAGCCAGAGCAGAGTTGGTGTTTTCTCCAGGGAGACTGCAAAGCAGGCTCCTGCAGACAGAAGAATGTAAACTGTTACAAAGGCAATGTGGAGAAAGCTACAAGGAACTTCCTAAGAAGTTCATGGCATGCTTGCTCACTCTCCTGTGATGTCAGCTAAGGCTGTGCAGTGTTTTGACACATTAAAAAGTGTTGGCTTTGAAGAGGTGGCTCTGCAGTTAGGAGCACCTTGTAGTCCTTTCAGCATGCTAGCTCAAATCTCTGTATCCATTGTCAGTCAAGCAGTTCACAACTGCCTGTATGTAACAACTCCAGCTTCAGGGGGCCCAAGCCCTCTTCTGGCCCTACCAACACAAGCAGACACAGAGAAAGACAAACACACACACACACACACAAACACACAAACACACACACACACACACACACGAATAAAATAAAAACCTTATAAAGCATTTTATAGTATTGATTATAGTAAAAACGTCATGGGAGCAACCTTAATGACCACTAGGAAGGGTGAGATTTTATAAGGTTGTAATAAATGTTACAGAAATACACTGACCAGAGCATACTATACAGCAGAACAAGCAAGTGAAACAGTAATATGGGCACTGTGGACCCACTGTTGTCAACGGCAACAATATGCTAAAGAAATAACTAGAAATGTACACACGAACCTAAGGTTATTTTTGGTTTCTCCAGACAGGGTTTCTCTGTATTCTGTCCTGGAACTCACTTTGTAGACCAGGCTCCCTAGAACTCACAGAGATGTGTTTGCCTCTCTGACCCTGCTGGGATTGAAGGAGTGACACCACACCCAGCTCATACAAAAAAAAAAAAAAAAAAAAAAAAAAAAAAAAAAAAAAGGTGTTCCTTTTAAATTTCCCAAATTTTGACTTTTTTCGATGAATATATTATTAGAAATATTTGTGTACTTATAGGTGATTCCAGAAAACAGAAAAAACCTGTCAAGTGCCTTAAGTTCCCTCAGGGTCTTTGGTATCTGCACCTTACTCCCTCATTTTACTAAGTGATTTTCTTAGTGTTGAGGAGCAGAATCAAGGGAATGCCTCCTAGCCAATGCCTTAGTTTCCGGTTCAAGCCCAACCCTCCTGTTTATTCAGCTGCAGAGTACCCCTCACTTACCTCTCCAGACCATGCAGCCCTAAGCCTGTCCTCCTCCTAGGGGCCCACTTGCTCCCAGGTGGCCAGGAAGAAGTGGGTAGGGGAGAAGCTGAACCGGGTCAGCGGGAAGCCTGTGCACAGGTAGCAAGCAGCCAGACTCAGCACAGCCCAGGAGGTGTCCTCCACACAGGATCCGGCCACTGCTGTGACTCGAGTGGTTGTCAGCCAGGAATGGGGCGATGGCTGGGAAGTCAGTAGGAAAATCATCAACGACATATTAAGTCTCCCTGGGTAAGTCCTGGGTGGAGATGATGCCATTGATGCCCACCTACAAGAAGACCACAGGGCGGTGAGACAGTTCAGCAGGTAAGGGCACTCTGCCATCAAATCTGACGACTTGAGTTTTAGGACCCGACAGAAGGTGGGATTAAAAAAAAAAAAACAAAAACAAAAAAACAAAAACAAAAACAAAACTGGTTGTTCTCTGCTCTTCACACGCATGAGGTGGCACGTGAATCCCGCCCCACATAAACATTTTTAAAAGGGCAAAACAGTAGTGCTCAAGTCCCAAGGGCAACCACGAGTCGAACGCACCTAAGGTCCGAGTTCTACTCGAGTCAAGAAGACTCCCTCCTCTTTGCAGGTTGAAACACATCCAGGGTAACAAACTCAACTTTGGCAACAGTGCTCAAGTGCACTGCCACCCACAGGTGCGGCCACTCTTGAACCCGCTCATCTTTCTCCACCACTGCACACCTTAGATTGCGATGCCTGCTTGCACAGCCTCCCACCGCCCCTAAACACAAACCTCACTAGCAGCCTCAACTTCATCTTCCTGCCTAGGAAGTCGAAGTAGAGGGGGACGGTTCCAGCTCTCACTTGAAATGATCCTTATTCCTCCACAGTAGGGATCAAGAAGCTGCAGCGCCACTGCTAAGCCCGGTCCCCAGCGGCGATGACAGTTAAACATGGAGGTTAGTTGCTCCACACCCTGGGAAGAAACTACGACCCCACACCAAGCCACGCACCTCTGGGAGCTGAACTTACGTAGAGGTTGCTGAACTGGACACCGCAGAAGCGTAGAGGTACTGCTAGCTTCACAGCCGCGGAGCTTTCATCGTTGCCCTCCCGAGGCAGCAGGTCTCCCCACGACTCCCCGTAAGGAAAGAGCTCTTCAGGATGCAGAGCCCGGGTTCTGGACAGCAGCACCAGCACCAGGAGCAGCGATAGCAGTGATGGCGGTACCAGCCGCCTGGCTGTCAGGTCCCAAGACATGCTCACTCCTCCCTAGCTCTGCCCTCCAAACCTCGAGTCTCTGCAGGCCACAGCGCCCGCCAGACGCCAACGCGGACCTTCGGTCCGCAATGCGGGCCCAACCACCGCACTGATTGGCTACAGCTCTCGGCCACTGACCAATCAGCGAGTCTGAGAAAGTTTGCCAGCGTCCACTAAAACTGGTTCTCATTAGGTTTTCTAAGACTGCTGTAGTTTGGTGGAGCAGCCAGCCTGGGAAGGTGAGATTATTGGCCAGATCTGGTCTGGGCTGTCCCAACTACTCCTGGGCTACCCACAACTCTCCAGTATGGGTTATGGCTCTGCAGGAGGTGACCTCATGGGCTGGAGTGACACTAGGCGCGCGGGCAGCTGTAGGCTGTAAGCAACTGTGCGCGCTAGGTTGGCAGAGCGAGGGAGGGTAATAAGATTACACACTGGAGTGTGCTCCCTGCCCTGGCGTCCCGGGTACCCCTCTTGCAAGAGGCCAGGCCCTCTGATAAAGATTCAAAGGAGCTTCGTCTCTATCCCGGGACTGCTCCGCCCCACCCACATTTCCTGCTGAGAAGCATGGCTTTGTGAAAGGCTGACTCCCAAGTTCTATCCCCAATCACTGACTAACCTTTCGGAGGACATTGCCACCCTCTGAAATGTCCTCCCCAGCTGTTTACCTTCCCTGGGGCAAACCACCCCAGCACAGACTGTGAATCCCACTTTCTGTGACACCATTCAATTGGAGCCTGGAGTGAAGCTGCCTGTCGCCAGGGCGGGACAACTGAGTGTTTTCTCCCAAAGCCTGGAGGCTACACTAGCAGGAGGCCACAGAGTCCCAGCTGCCCTGTAGGCCTGGAAAACCTCACAACCTGGAAAGCAGCTGCACCTGTGTTGGGGAACCCCATCCACCATAAACATCCCCTCTGCTCTCCACCATAAATATCCCCTCTGCTCTAAGCCTCAGGAGCCAGATGAGATTTTATTACCATTTTATTATCAGGAGCGTGAAATTTCTCACATACAGCCAGTTTTCTCTCAGCTAGGCCCACCCCCCACGGGCTCCTTAGAAGCAAAGGTAGTTTTTAAAAAAGCCTTAGAGATACTTTAAAGGACTCCCAAAACCAGCTTTCTCGTTGTGTTTATTCCCAGCCATGTAATTCTTAATTATTTATATATTATTTAATATATTTCTTTATTATTTGGCTCCAAGGGGCCAAATACTAAAATCCTTGAAGATACCAGACTGACAGACTCCGAATCAACAAAACAGAAAAGGGCCAGAGCAGTTTGTCCCCCAAAGCTGGAGAGAGCTATGTTTTCTCCCTCAGAAAACAAACTGAAGCTTGCACTTTTTTTTTCTCATTTGCCCCCCTGTGACCAAGTATTTACATTTTGCTGAGGACAAAATGGTGTCTCAGAAGCAGGAGGCGATTTGACTTGTCCAAAGTCACCTTATTTACTCTTCCACCCACCATGCATTCTGCCTCTGGCTCAACACCCCTGGCTCAGCATCCCTTCATTCAGCATAACAATAGCTCTAACATTGACTGGAGGTCTAGCCTACAAATTAGAGGCAAACCAAAATCCAAGATGGAATCCCCACAGCTTGATTTCCTAGTGTTCTCTTTCTTGTATAAACCCCCATCCTCCCATGCACTCCTACTCTCCAACAACCCACCCCTGCCAACCTGAGAAGGGTCGGCTGGCTTGTGAATTCTGACCAACAGAATGGGGCCATAGTGATCAGAATTCACTTCAATGGCCTTTCTGGCTTGCCAGTCAACACCATATCTCCACTGGTTCTGAGGAAGCCATATACTGCATTAGGAGGGCAACACATAGTAAAGAACTCCAGAGATCCTCTGGTCACCAGCCAGCAAGAACCAAACTCTGCCAAGAGACCTATAAATGAGCTTGTGGAGTCTTGAGATAGCACCACAACCCTGGTTGACTTTGGTTGCAGCCATGTGATAGACCCTTGAAGCAAGGGCCTCATTTAAGCCATAACACATTCTTAATTCATAATGACCCTGAGAATTACTAAATATGTTTTGTCTTAAGGCATTTCATTTGAGAGGAGTTGCTGGACATCAATAGATAACCAAATCAGGAAGACACTGTGCTAAGGAAACTAAGCTAATGGCAGGGAACAGCATTCAGCCAGATATGATATTAGAGAAGGTGCTTAGTGTCCTTCATCTTGATCTGAAGGCTGTCAGCAGAAGGGTTGAATCACACTTGCCAGACTTGTGCACATATGTGAGACCACAAAGCCTACCATTACAGTGACATACTTCTGCTAACAAGGCTACACATCCACCAAAAAGCCATAATTCCTAATAGTGTCACTTCTCAGTGTTCATTCAAACTACCACACTATCCATCTGTTTGTTTGTCAGCATCCATATTGTACGCATTAACTATCAATCATCTACAATCAATCTATTAAACCATTGTATATAATTTGCCAGTCCATGACCTAAATGTCATCTACCTTTTTATTATCGATCTATCAATTTTAGGTCAGTGAATATCTGACAAAGACATACAGTTTGTGTTCTATGTGTCCTGCTTTAGACTAGACATTTTTTGGAACACCATACAGAACAACTTGCTCAAGTACAATGACTTACCAGCATTATGTAACATATAGTTATTATAGAGGGTGTTGAATTTTTTTTTTCATGTTAAAATATTCCACCTGGAACAGCCACCTGAGAAAACTGCATGCAAGGGAACTGAAAAGTTGAGGGAGCTCAGTTAGAGGAGTAACCAAATGGTTATGATTTTTCACAATGATTATATACTATGTAAATAAGACAAATAATAAATTAAAGGAACATCACTTGTCATTTGTGTAGCAATAGCCTCTGAATTGTAAATGCTGTAGGCACTAATATATCTGAATTCTCTGTAACAAATTGGACCATCAAAACCTATAATAAATTTCATTGTCTTGTTTTTCTGCCTGACAGATTTGTTTATTCTTTCCTCTATGTTTCTCCTACTCATCAGCCTTGACTTGTAGCATAGGCAGAGGTAGGAGAGAGAATAAATTAAACCATGTTGTGAAAGCAGGATGACAACAACCATGGTGGGGGCATGGGGTATCTTTGCCAACAGGAAGGAAGGACATGAAAATTGAAGCTGGTAGTGAGGTAGCAACAAGTCTTCACTAGGCATGGTTCATTTTTCTTGTTATTTCATAGGAAAAATAACTGTGGGTGGAGGTACCATGAAGGTGGGTTCCAACATGTGTTGGACATGTTGAACAGTGTATATCATCCCATCTGGGTTAATAACAATTGTAACGGTTTGAATATTTTTGATGCAGTGAGTTGCACTATTAAAACCAGTTATGGCCTTATTGAAGTAGGTATGTCACTGTGGGTATGGGCTCTAGTATGTGTGTCCCAGTTTCCTGGAAACCAGTATTCTCCTAGTGGCCTTCAGATAAAGTTGTATAATTCTCAGTCCCTCCTACATGTCTACGAATGGCTTGATGATGTGGACTAAACCTCTGAACCTGTAAACCACCCCCAATTAAATGTTGTCATTATAATAGTTGACTTGATAATGGTGTCTGATGAACAGCACTAAAACACTCGTTTATTTATTTTTTTATTAATGATTTAATTCAATTTAATTTATTTAATGTATCAGTGCCCTTTTGCATATACTCTGCCTGCCTGAAGAGGACACCAGATCCCATTACAGATGTTTGTGAGCTACCATGTTGTTGATGGGAACTGAACTCTAGACCTCTGGAAGAGTAGCCAGTGCTCATAACCTCTGATTCGTCTTACCAGTCCCCTAAAACACTAATTTAGACAGAAGTTGACACAAAGGACTAAGATATTGTTGTGATTGGCCTGATCATGCTTTTGCTTAGAAGAATGTGGATTCTGGGACTTTGGATTTAGAAAGCATTGGAGTGCTTTAAATGAAGCTTAATGGCCTATGCTAGAAGGACTGTGAAAGACTTTGTTGTCAAAAGTGATTTTAACTGTGCAGACCTGGCCAAAATGGTTTCATTGGAGAATTTCAGTATTTGGTACAGAGACAGTTTTTGTGGCATTTTGGTGAAGAATCTGGCTAGCTGCATTTGGCCACTGTAAGAAGAGTCTGCCTGAAGTTAAGGTGCAAAGATTTAGATTAATTGCTTTGGATAGGCAAATCTCAAAATAGCCAGGTATAAATTCTGTTGTGTGGTTACTAAAGCTTACTTTTATGAAGAACATTTTAATGAAAAAGAGCAAACTGAGAAAGGAAAAATACAAAATATATGGTTCAAATATTAGAGGGGCACCAGGAAGCACAATAGAGGTGTATCCTATGTCCTAGGCGATAACAGATTAAGAGATTTTAGGGCAAGATCCCACCCAGCTAAGATTAGATCCAGGCCTGGCAGTATACACCTTTAATCCCTGGATACAGAACCATCTAGATATCTGTGTTCAAGGTTAATTTACAGAACAAGTTCTAGGACAACTATGCATAAATAGTGAGGAAGTTGGAAAACAGAAAGCTGTAACAGCATAAGGGGTGGGGATTTGAGCAGGTGGGGACATGTTCCAGCCATAACAATTAGCAGAACAAGGCAGCCTTGTCTACATGGTTCCATGGAATTAAAGTACAGAAGGGACTATTGCAACAATTGTTGGTGGTTAGCGGTGCTAAGAAGTTAGTGGTGATTATAAAGACACCAGCATTACTGAGGTGAAGTCTGGCAGTAGTTTTCTGAAAGGATAAAAAAATTGTGTTCCAAAGATAGCGAAGATTGTACCTTATGCTGTAGCTTGGTAACTTGTAAGAATCACCTAGGTAGTACTTTTTGAATATATGAAGGGGTCACGAAGAGTAGGTAAGACCAGGGACAGTCATTTGTGAAGGTGCAGTATCAGTTACAATTCATGGACAAATACTTAAGTGGTCATGGGAAGATGTTGAGGTTTGGCACTATAAAGAGACATTATAAGAGTCCATTGGTGAAGCATAGTTGAAACAGAAGATCCCTGAGTATTGGAGATGCCAGTACCATGAGACTGCCCATCCATAACAGCAATAGTACCTGAGTTGAGTCAGGAGACCATAGAGTGCCACAGAGGGCAGAACTGAAGAAGTAAGCCAAACCCTTTGGAAGAGACCAGTAGATCATGTTTGGATCCCAGACATTGGAACAAGAATCTGTGAGGTTGACTTATAGTACTCAAAATGTTAAAGATGCTATGGACATGGGATACCTTCCAAGAAAAGCTGCTAATAGAAAGAGAAACCAGCCCAGGAGAAAGAATTTTGTCACAGTCAACAAAAATGAAAAAGGAGTTTGATATCTGAAGACTGCTTTGACATTAGACATGGAGATATTTGGTGTATGGCCAGCTGGTTTCCAGTCTTGGGTTGGATATCAGAGGTAAGTAATAAGATACATCTCAGAAGAGTTTTTGAACTTTGGACTTCTAACATTATTGAGACTGTCATAGTGTATGGGATTTTTGAAGTTGGCCTAAATGTTTAAGCATTATGTTATGGCAATTTATGGCACCATATACTCAGGTATTTGAAAAGACCTAAGTGGGCCACGGAGTATAATATAGTCGTTTGAATGGCAAAAGGAATGGCATTATTTGAAGGTATGGCCTTGCAGTATGTAAGTCACTGTGGATGTGGGCTTTAAGACCTTCTCCTTCTGACTGGAAGCCAGTGTTTTCTTAGTAGCCTACAGATGATATGTAGAACTCTCATCTTTTCTTGCATCATGCCTTCCTGGACACTGCCATGTTCCCACTGTGATGATAATGGACTGGACCTCTGAACCTATAAGCCAACCCCAATTAAATGTTGTCCCTATAGGAGTTGGCTTGGTCATGGTGTCTTTTGACAGCAGTAAAACCCTAACTAAGTAAGACACCTTTATTTGAGCCAACTGAAGTCTGTGGTGTGTGTGTGTGGGGGGGTGGGGGTGGTTAATAAAATGCATTGATAGGCCAAATTTATTCATTAAAGTATTAAAAGAAGAAAAATACTAGGTGATAAGTCAACAAAGTTGTTTCTGTGTTGCAATAGTAAGACAGTTTAACTTACTATGTCCTGCATGTACTTTTAAAAAGCGAGCTAAAAAGAAGGGAGAAAGAGTAAAGTTTTTCATACATAAGCATAAGGATCTGAGTTTAGAACCCCAAAGGAAGCTGGGAACAGCATTCCATACACAAGTCTGTAATTCAGGCCTGGGTGCCACAGACAGAGCTTTACTGACACAGTGGATGGTGTTAGAGAGAAAGTGCCCAATTCTGATATACTTCTAGCTTTGATGTGTGTGCATGCATGCACATACAAACACACACACTCACAGACACAAAAACAATATTTAAATGAATAAATATAATAAAAACAATTTTCAAATAAACCTTCTGTTGATGCAGATCAAAAACATAATGCAAAACCCCAGGAACAGTTCTGTCTGAACATTTCATTATTACACTCTTCATTGTTTTCTACATATGTGTAATCATGTACAGAGGTCTGTATCTCTTATAGTTACCTGCCATTCTCTAAAGTTTTCTGAAATTGTTGTAAAGACCTTCTGAGATTTGACTAAAGAATAGCTTAGTTCTAGAAGAAAAAGGCTTTGCTACTGTAAGTAGACCCATCTAAGTGCTGGCCATTGAAGTGAGATCACATAGCTTGGAACTAACCATAGCTGTGAAAAGCTCAAAGAGTCTCCTCTTTGGATAAACAAGTATAATGTTAAATGAACAACTAAATTAAACATTTACCATGAAGAAAGATTCAATCTGATGAACTGGTTTAATGTTCTTATCGATAATTTTCACTGTCAACTTGATTTAATCTGGAATCAACTAAGAAACATAGGGCTATGGGCATTTCTCAGGATGTTAGTCTATCTCTTTCCCATATCTAAGCATTATATCCTTTCATAGACATTATTATATTTAATGTGCTCACCTTGCATTTTAAAGAGAATAAAGACTTACAGAGTTAATAGATTATTAGTGAAATCATAGCTCAGGAGAAAGATAATGAAAAGTTAATTCTGTAAAAGATCCTATTCATTCCAGGAGCTCTGCATGAGACAAGTACTCATTCCATGACACTGAGCTAAAACCTTCTCTGAAGTATAGTTTCTTTTGGATGCCAGAAAATATAAAGTGCAGCTACTTGTCAGAGAGTAAGTCTCAAGGGAAAGTTGTTTTTAAATTTGTCTTGCTGTATTTATATCCAAGTATCAAAGAAAAAGTATGTATAACCTATTGATAAATTCAGTCACATGCTTCAGATAAATCATAGCCTCCAGGAAGAACTATGGCTGTTAAGACTTCTCAAAGTGACTGTAGGGTGGCTACAACTTTTCATCCACTTTCAGCATGATAAATGAACCTCTGAGATCAGAAGGACTGCTTAGATGTGTTAGGCATGAAATAATCACAGGCTTGTTCCTTCTTTGAATTGTGCAACTAGGAATACAAAAGGGGAAGTTTTTTTTTTTTAAATATGTGAAAGTAGTAACTTATCCAGCAAGACCAAATTAAATATAGGGTATATGAAAAGCCCTTTGTCGAGATAGAAGCTGTTGTGATAAGATGTAAAAAGGAGCTGCCAAAAGCTCTGCATGCATTCTTAGAAACCAGGAAAGATCTGAATGGTGAGGAGCAGGGCTCAGAAAAAGACAAAGAACAGTGGTCAAGAGTGGGCTGACACAACTATTAGTACTTGATATATGATCACTTGGTCCCTATCAAATTTGGTAGCTATTATTTCTTCATATTATATGTTGCTTCTTGTTTATAAGCTTCTTAGTTTGTAGTCTTCTACTTTCTAAAACACTGAAAAAAATTAACTGAAATATGATGGGTCAAATGTTTTTTATTGATGTATATGTTTTTGTTTTCCTGCATCTTCATAGGTCTGTTTTTTCTATCTTTCTCTCTTTGTGTTTTATGAGTTGGTTCTCCTCTCTGTCTCCTTCCCTGCCATTCTGTCTCCCTCTGTCCCTCTGTGTTGTTATCGTGCCAAAGTCCTTTTCTACTGTGAATTCATGCTTTCAAATTTTATTGTTTGCTCTGAAATCAGTATGACAACTGGCATTGTCAGAGCTGGGGGTGTCTCTGCCAAAAGTTGGGGTAGGACATGAGACTTGAAGCTATTGGTGAGGTAGCAGAAACTCTTTACAAGGCATTTGTATTTCCCTTGTCTACTCAGAGAAAAAAGTAACTTGAGAATATATAACACAATTTAAATCTTTTTGAGAATTTGTTTAGAAGCTTCTAAACTATACTATAAATTATATTTTCACTTTACTAAATTGATATTTGCACTCATCTATCATGTTAATTTTAAATTTCATTAGCTTTTGGTTAGAGAGAATACATAGAACACTCAATATATTGAGGTATTCTATGTTATATATTTCACCATTTCATATACTTTGGAGAAAAATGTTTTTTATTAAAAATGATTTTTCATAAAGTATATTCTAACTAGAATTTCCACTTCTCCAAATCCTCCCAGATCCTCTTCTCCTTTCCACCCATGCAAATCTTCACCCTTTCTTGCTCTCTCACTAGAAAACCATTAGGGACTAAGTAATTATCATCATTATCATCGTCATCATCATCATCATCATCATCACCACCACCACCACCACCACCTACCACAATCCCCCACTTGCCAGGAGCAGTAAACCAAGCAGTCAAGACATCTACCACATCTTTTCTGAGGTCCAAGTTCTGGTCCACACCTTTACATGCAATCCTGCACCTAATTCCACAGCTATGCCTGGCACCTTGGAAGCCTGTGCCACCTGGCAGAAACAATCCCTGAGGCTTGCTCCTCTCTGGGAGTACCCTGAAAGCCAATAAAACAGACAACTAGATGGTTAAAGGCAAGCACAAGCACACACGCAACAGAAGGTAATGCAATATGACAACATCACAACCTAGTACTACTACAACAACAAATTCTGGTTATCATAACACACCTGAAGAGCAAGAGTATAACCTTAAATTTCATGAAAATGATAGTCTTATAATGAGAAAATAAATAAATAGCTTAAAGAAATTCAGAAAAATACAATGAAAAATATAAATGCCATTAAAGAGGAAGCAAATGAATCCATTAAAGAAATAGGAAAAATGCAATCAAACAGTTAAAAGAAACTAATAAAAAGTCCAAGACCTGCAAATAAAAATAGAATCAATAAAAAAAAATACAAACAGGCAACATTGTAGATGGAAGACTCACAAAAGAGAACCGAATCTACAAATGCAAGCACCACCAACAGATGACAAGAGACAGAATACAGAATCTCAAATTAGAACATACATTAGAAGAAACAAACAAACAATACATCAGTCAAAGATAATACCAAATCTTAAAAGTTTCTAACCAAAAACATTCACGGAATTTCATAACAGAACCAAATTGAAATAATATCTTTTGAACAATGCATGGATATCTCAAGCTGGCAGGGTTGGCTTCATGGGGAGGCATCTCTAAGACATACCAGAGACTTGGGATGGAGAAGGCTTTGACGACTCAACGCAGGTGACCATAGATGAGACACATATCTCTGGGGATATGGAACCTTCTGATACAAGGCATGTTGTGGAGGGATAAGAGCAACAACCCATCCACAAAACATTTGACTCAAAGTTTGTCCTGTCTATAAGAAATGCTGAGACTAAGAATGAAACAGAGACTGAGGGAATGGGCAACTAAAACTAGCCCAACTTGATGCCCATCCCATGTACAAGCACCAGTCCTAGACCAATAAGATTCTATGTTATGCTTGAAGACAGGAGCCTAGCAAAACTATCCTCTGAGAGGCTCCACTCAGCAGTACAGAGACATGCAGACTAACATTGGGTAGAGTTAAGGTGTGCCTATGGAAGAGTTGGATGAGGATCCCAAAGGGGATAGAAACTAAAGAGGAAGTCCACAAGAGTTAACTAAAGTTTAAATTTAGGGACTCTCAGAGACTGAGCTATCAAAGAAATATTCATGGGTTTAACCAAGAAACATACATGACTTAGAGACATACATGTTGGCAAACAGAAATCTCATAAAGAAAGAAAATCAGGAATCACAATATATTAGTAAAAAAAAAAAACTGTTGGGGAAAAACAAACAAAAATAGACAAAGCATTATAAGGCACTCCCTCCTATCTCCATACCCTCAAAAAATTTCCATTGAACTACGTTTTTTCAGTTTTCCTGAAAGCTATATAAATTCTTTAAATTAAAAGCTCATCTTTTTTAAATATTATAGATTGATTTATTTAACTTTTGTTATTATGAGTAGTTGCCTACATGTATGTTTATTAGTCATATAAGTTTCTGGTATCTGTGGAAGTCAGAAGAAATATCGGACTGTCTGGAATTGGAGTGATAAATGTTTCTGAGTTGCCCAATGTGAATACTGGGATCCAACTTTGTTGCAAGAACGAGTTGCAAAGCAAATTGTCATACATACCCAGCTGGCTGGTGGAAGGAGAAACTGCCTAATAGCCTGGAAGAAACAGAGACTAGTCAAACTTTCTAGAAGGCTCAGGGTCAACCTTATCTGCCTGCCAACAAGAGGCTTAGACTGATGGAACCACCAGGAAAAGACACCCTTTGAGCCATTTTGCTGCCAGTTAGGTGTGCGATGCCTTTTAGACTTCCAGCTCTTATGAGTTGTCACCCATGTTTGGGTAGGCTATGGTTTCCTTGACTCTTTTCCTGCTCCCGAAATAAATCCTCATCAACGTTCCTGAAAATATTCCCAACAACACTCTTTGGTTCATTGAGATAAACGCCTGTTAATAACCTATATGGGACAAGTAGATATTTGTAAATATTTCCCCACAAAAAAAATTTTACATTTTTGTTGCCACTTAATCCTGTATTTTGAGAATACAGGAACCTTAAAGATGCAAAGTAACTTAACTATCTGTAAGCAGGCCTTCACTATAATATTCACAAAGCCTTATTTCAATCTTCATGGACAAACTTATGTTCAGATATTACAGTAGAACAATGACTTTAACCTTTATATTTCATCATCTTGAACAATTTGGCAATGTTTCTATCCCACTGTACTCCAATAAATCTGAGCATTGTAGGTTCCATAAATGTTTTTAGCTTTATTTAGAGCATTGGAGTTCCATGCCTACACAGATAAATCAGTGTGGCCAGGGACAGAACTATTTTTCACACACAAAAATTTGTTATCTATGTTTGTAAATGCCTATGTTTTTTTCTTGCTTTTATTTACTAATTAGTGTGGGGGTGGGTCCTTACACCAGTGTGCGTGTACATGTGTGTAGAAGTACATAGATTACGCTTGAATGGAAAGGTCAGAAGATACTTTTTGGAAGCTGGTTATTTTCTTACACTTAGTGTTCAGGGATTTGAATTTAGATAATAGACTTGTGGAAGTCTCTTTACCCACTGAGAAATATCGTTATATCTCATTTGCATTTCTTTTATGTCTCTTTCTGCATGGCTATGGGTATAACCCAGTTCTTTGCACAGAAACAACAATTTTAGCTCCATGAACTACCACCAATACCGAAGCTTCAGAAGTATGCTTTTTACTGTTTTGAAGACAGGTTTACCTGTGTAGGTCTGACTGCCTAGAACCTGGCCAGTCTCAAACTTAAGCAAATCTGTTTGATTCTGCCTTGTGAGTAGTACTATTAAAGACATGCAACAACAGGCCCAGTCAATAATGCTTGCTTTAAATTTTACCTCCAATACTCAGGATATTGAGAAAGAAGAATCACAAGTACAAAGTCATTCTTGACTACATAGTGAACTTGAGGCCATCCTGGATTATAAGGGACTTTGTCTCAAAATATGTAACATAGGTTAAACAAAATATATAGCCAACAAAATCGTTGGAGTTGTGTGTGTTGTTATTAATATCATTGTTGTTAAATATCGGCCTGCACCCATCGGGATAGAGCACACCAAACCAACACGGTTCCATGTGTAGAGATTGAATGGGAGAACAAGACAA
Organism: Rattus rattus; assembly: GCF_011064425.1. NCBI lineage: Eukaryota > Metazoa > Chordata > Mammalia > Rodentia > Muridae > Rattus > Rattus rattus. The sequence goes on along the minus strand of NC_046155.1, from coordinate 215,091,868 downwards.
GGGGAAGGGTCGAGAGAAAGAAGAGAAAAGAGAGGAGGAGGGTAGAAGAAGTCTGCCTTTTATTTGGAATATGACATAACTACTTCCAGGTGGAGTTGAGAATTGAGCCAAAAGATCTTCTGGAAATGTATGGCTGTTGCCATGGCAACAGTGACCAAACATTATCTCTGTTAGAGTTAAAGGCAATTCTTGATAACAATATATCTCCCTCTTTATTATTATAAAAAGAAGGGAAAAAAAGGGAGGGAGAAGCTGATGGTGAAAGGGGGATGGGGTGCCTTGTCTCTTAGGCTACTTCCTACTCTCTTGGGGCGTCGTCAATGTCAGGGTACAGCTGACTTTCACTATCAGGGCCCACTTGGTAAACGTTTGCATTAGGCTCCTTAGTGGACAGTGGCTGGTAATCCTGTAACACGAACTATTTAATAAATTGATTAGAATTTTTTTTATCGGTCATTGAAGGAATGCAGAGACAAGATTAGTGAGGCAGGGAGTGAATAGTAACACCAGAAAGATGACTAGAAAGGGTGTTATGAAAGGGAGTATCCACTTCCCTATAGGGTTTTCAAAAGTCCAAACTGGAGAAAAAGGCAGAATGACAGGTTGGTGCCATTTATGGTGAGGGGGGGATGTTTGTCCAGTCTTAGAGTTGGCTATTTTCTTGTTGCCCAGGGTCTGTCGAATTGTTGGAGGATAGGTCAGAAGGAACAGGTCCAATAGAAGCATATGTGTCTGTGAGAGGAAATTGGAACATCCTGTGGTTGCTTCTCTGGAGCTGTCCTGGGTGTAGTAAGTTCCTGGACTTGCAAGATGCTGGAACACACCTATATATTTATTATAGGCAGAGAATAAGTTTAAACATGTTTAGGAGAAAAGAAAAGTTTTTCCCTTAGGTGTACATTTGAAACCCAGAGGAATCCCACCCTTTAAAATAGGTAGTAAGTGGGAACTTTAGGCAGATTTATTTGTCAGGGTGGAGTCTATTTGGTCCTTGAGAGGTAGTCCTGAGTGGGCTTCCTGTAGCTTATAAGTTTACAAAACAGATAACAGCATGAGTCAACAACATGAACATTTTTAAAGATCTTCAGAGCAAGAAAGAGGCTTGAGCACATAGGTGAAGACCTGCGCAGCCGGTACACTGGTGCTCACAGAGAGAGTTAGATTTTATGAGGGTCTTATGGGTCGCATGTGAGTGGGAAAGCAGGCCTCACAGACAGGTTTCCTGAGGAATGGGGTTAGGCCTGCTTTTTCATGGACACAAACCAGAAGCTAAAACAATGAGGAAGGGAGGAGGGGGAGGCCTGGGGATGAGGACAGACAGAATTATTGTTGTTTGCTTAGTGTAAATTAGACCAAAACATCCCAGGAAATGGGGACAGGCAGCAAAGACCTAAAGACCGGTGGTTGTGACTAGGGATTAATTGCCCTGACCAGTTCTCTGGCTATATTTAGAGCCGGTGCTCCTGAGTCAGAGAACAGTCTATCCAGGAACACCCTGGCATTAAATTGTCTCAGAGAGGGGGGGGAGGGAGGAAGAGAGAGAGAAAGAGAGAGAGAGAGAGAGAGAGAGAGAGAGAGAGAGAGAGAGAGAGAGAGTCTCGCTTAAGGGAAAAGGTCCTAGAATGAGAGTTAATAAAAAGTTCATCCCCAGAGGCAGCACAGGTAGCTCCAAGTTCAAGAACACTCCCCTGAAACCATGTGTACACCATAGAAAGTCAAGCTCTGAGGTAAAGAAAACACACAGAGATTGAGTAGGTACTGCTCACTAGCACGTGCTTGAAGAGGGCTCTCTCCTTGGTGGGCAGCTGTAAGCAGGACATCATAGAGATGGGGAGGCCTGCTGAAGTGGTAGAAGTCCTGAGGTCCACAGCAGCCAGTAGGACGTGGTCCAATGACGTAGATGTTGTGGCAGCAGCTGCAATCGAATCCCTATGATGCACTTGGAAGCAGCAGCAGATGTAATGGCAGGGCCCAACAGCAGGACGCACAGTGGCAGTCTCGGGTCAGGAGCACAGAAGTGGCCTGCATGTGCATTCATCCCCTCCACAGTCAGCGCAAACGCACAGCACAGCCCATGTTGAGGAGCAACCGCAACTGCATCCCTGTCCCAGTGTGGACTGCGGGCACTGCGAGGATGCTGTGGGAGCACACAGTTCCTTCCATCTCCACCAAGGCTCCGTGCCTTAGGCCCATGGGGGCCCAGGGTGGGCTGAGGGTTGCTCTGGGCAGCAGAGGCATGCAGTGGGAAAGGCCTATCCTCCACCCTGTGGTCAGCGGCGGGGTGGCAGGGACACCAGGCCATGTGGGCAGGGGGAGATAAAAATCCTCACGCAGGGCATCTGAATCACAGCACCAATGTAAAGTTTCCTGGTTCGATCCCAGGTTTCGGCACCAATGTTAGGTTTTAAATCTCTGCCCGTGCCCAGACAGAACACACCCAGTCACCATGGTTTTACATGGAGAGGTTTAATGAGAGAAGAGTAGAAGAGTGGAAAGGTGGCTGGCCATGGACACATGGGTGGTAGGGGAAAGAGCATCGAAGAATAAAGAGTAAGAGAGAAGTAAGAGAGGGTAAGAGAGGGCAAGCAGCCTTTTAACACTGTCAGGTACAGATGGCTGTTGCCAGGAAGTGTGGGCTAAAACATACCTAGCGGTTCCCAGGTAGCTGGGAGTGGGGAAAGGGGGATTGGAGCTTAGAATACCAACAGTATGTGAAGCTTTACAATTGGGACCTCTAGGCAGACGCTTGGGTAATTCCTTGATACAGTCTTATGATAGTCAGATACATTCAAAGACGGATGAAACACTATGTGAGAAATCTCATTAATGTTAAAGCTTAGCATCTTGTAAGAGATTTATGCATTTTTACTCATTTTATTGAAAATATGAAATACCTTTAAAAACTTACTGTACCAATAAATCCTAAGAAAGTCATAGTACAAAATATATAATTTAAGCAACTTCAATGGCCAGAAAATTCTAGATGTTTTTCAGATGTATTTACAAATACTTGTTAATTAAAAACAAAACAAAAATAAGGAAAACGTTTTGAAGAATAGAATGGAAAATAAAAATTTCAAAGGTCTACTATTTAAATAAAAACACACTTATAATTCTATTTATAAACTAAAATAAAAATGAACCACAGATGAAATATTAACAAACTTAGAGACACGCTGCTCTGATACATAGCTGGAAGATTTTAGACATGAAAAATAACATTTTCAAAAGAACAACTGATTACCGATTAGACACATCTTAACATGGTTTATACAAATTAATGGTGGCTTAGCATTCCTATTGAAGGAAATGTAATTCTCAAGAGCCTTTGGTTTGTAAGAATAAAGACGACTGGTCATTAATCATTCATAAATCTATTAATATTTGTTTCTCTCATCTTTAATCCACACATTTACCCATATGTCTATTCATTATCTGTCTATCTCCATATATCATCTATGGTCTATGTAATTATCATATCTTAGTTACTTTTTAGTATTAGGATAAAGCACCATTACTAAAACTAATCATGGTGGAGTTCATTTCAAATTATGTTTTCAGACAGGGTGTCTATAATATTGGTAGAGGTATGACCCCAAGTACCTGGACCAGTAAGCTGAGAGTTCATAAACTACAAAAAGGCAAACTGGAAGTGAAATGAGACCCCCAGTCCTATTAACAAGTCTCCACCTCTTAAAGGTTTCATAACCTCCCAAACATCACCACCAGCTGGGGGACAAATGTTCAGATGTGTGAGCCAACAGGGGACATTTGTCTTTCACACCAACACACCTAATCCATTCCAAACCATTTCTCAGGATGAAAAAGAGGTAGAAGAAATGAAGAACTAGGATTGATTTACAATTCAAATGAACAGGTGGTTATATGAATGCAAGAGGGAGTTTGCTGCAGGTGAAATCTTTTATATTTCTAGAGAGAGTTAACCAGTCCTCTCACTCTTCTTGTTAAATCAGTTATGTGGGGATTTTTGGTTTGTCTGTTTGTTTATGTGTTTGTTGTCCATATCTTGCAACATCATTCTTTCAGAGCAACAACCACTTTTGCTAGTTCATCTTGCAGGTTCCTTATTTTGTTTTGTTTTTCTCATTAGTGCTTTGTTCTGATTAACCATTGTTCATGTGTGTTCATCCTATCTTTTTAAAGTCATACTCTACATTTGCTTTTGTTCTATGCACTAAGATATATTCTTGACCAAATGATAGCTATTAACAGATTCTTTGTGTTATGTTACTTTAGATAAATATGCTAATTTATCTTTAGGTTTTTCTGTGTAGTCTAACTGGTTGAAACCCATCTAAATTAACCAAGTCTTTTTGCAAATGACTATTTGCAATTGCCATTAAGGCACGTTGAAATTTCAAACTAAATGATGGTAAACTGATCTGCTCCAGTTTCAATGAATTATTACTGACCCTTAATGTCACAGAAGCAGTTACTGCTAGAGTAGTTATCTATTACTGCTACCATAGTACCAGTAGTGACCAGTGTAGCTGGGAGATGGAGGCAAGAACTAGTTGCATTCTTAACCCAAGCTAAGTCTGAAAAGTAGGACTGGAAACCAGAAGCATCTGATTAACATGTGAAAGTTGCTAGTGACTGAGGATCAGAGAGTCCTCCAAACCTGGCAAAATTTGCATGAGAAAATCCCAAACCTCTAATGGGGAGAATGCCAGTGCTATGTAAATGACCCCTAGATGCTTTCTATCTTCCTGCCTGAACAGTTTTATAGCTTCTAAACTTTCCCAGCATCTCTGGCCATTTCTCTTCTTGAGAGTCCTTTTCTCTTCTTAACACACAGTCTCTAATTTTAATCAATTTTTATGTGTTGCTGATCTAATTATTTGTTTGGAACCAAAGAACCTAAATATTTCAGTATTATTTTCCACACTCCAGTCTACTACTCCAATATCAAGGCTGCACATACTCTCCTAACATTCCATCTAAGCAACATAGCTATTAAAATCTATGTATACATTGTCTTAGTTTTCAACACAGAATACTTAGTGACCAACAAGAATACTAAATCTAGAATAAATTTAGGAGCATATCAATGGTAATTCATCAGGGTAGTCATGAAGATTATAAGTAGCAAGATTATAAGTTCATGTTACCAGGTCATGCTAGTGGGAACTAACTGAATTCACAAAGAAACAGTGTTTCAGGTCGTGAGAATGTTGCTGTATCCCGAACAGTCCACTTATCACTATTGCGGCCTATTGGGAACTAACTGAATTCACCAAGTTACTTAGATTCGGCTGACGAAATTTTGATAAATCTTGAAAAGTACACATGTTACCAGGTCCTGCTAGTGGGAACTAACTGAATTCACAAAGAAACAGTGTTTCAGGTCGTGAGAATGTTGCTGTATCCCGAACAGTCCACTTATCACTATTGCGGCCTATTGGGAACTAAGTGAATTCAGCAAGTTACTTTGATTTGGCTGACGAAATTTTGATAAATCTTGAAAAGTACACATGTTACCAGG
>NC_046155.1:215074110-215086262 GCF_011064425.1 Rattus rattus | reverse complement strand
GTGTGTGTGTTGTGTTTTGTGTGTGTGTGTGTGTGTGTGTGTGTGTGTGTGTGTGTGTGTGTATGTGTGTGTGTGTGTGTGTGAATATATATGTATGTGCTTCATTGTTTAACCATTCATCTGCTGATGGGGACTTAAGCTGATTTTGTAATTCAACTATGGCGAATATCACGATGAACATGGTTGCATGGGTATCTCAATTGCATACTGACTTTGATTTCTTTGGAATATTTCCCCAGCAGTGGTATTCAGCTGTAGTTTTTCAGACCTGGACATAGAATGATGATACCAGGAGCTGTCAGAGGGTGACCTGAGCTGTGGGGTGGTAAACCACCACCCAGAGTTTCAGTGTGGTTCATTTTTTTGTTGTCATTCTAATAGAACAAAAGGGACCCCAATGATTCAGGGGAGGAAATTATCAGTGTAATGCTGTACTTAGAGTCAGCAACTGCTGTAAGACAAACTACTGTACTAATTCTACTGCATGAGTTGCTTCTCCAGATGAGAGCTAAGTGACAGTTCAACTGTCCAATTGCAGGAAGCCAGAAATTAGCAGAATCCCTATTACTATAGAATGACTAATTATAATGAGAGGGAGACTGTTAGCTAATTACCAGAACTAATGGCTCCATTTTCTTCTCATATATTTTGATCATATTTACTCCTTCCTCACTCCCTCCAGATCCACACCCTCCTTCCCTACCCACAAAGCTTTAGGTCTTTCTTTCTTTTTTTTTTTAATCAAGTCCAAATTGTGCTGCCCACATATTCTTGGTTGTGCGCCTTTTTCTGGAGTATGGTCAGCCTACCAGGAGCATCATCCTTAAGGAAAACTGACTCTCCCTATCCCAACAGCAGTCAGTTGTCAATAGCTCCTTGTCTAGTGGTAAAACATTGCATCCACTTCCCCCCTCGATGCTGGTATTTTATCCAACTTGAGCTGACACAGGTCTTATGCATGTTATCACTACTTATGTGAATCCATACCTACAGCCATTCTCCTGGATCCAGAAGACCCTGTTTCCATGTAGTCATCTACTACCTGTGTCTCTTATGACTCTTTTTCTGCTCCTTCTCTGCAATGATCCCTGAGCCTTGGAGGAGAGGTGTATGATGTAGACATCTCATCTGTGAGTAAGAGTTCCAAACTCCCTTATTTTCTATATCTACATCAACAGGAGTCTCTGTTTAACCTCATTTACGGAAAGAAAATTTTCTCTGATAAGGCTTGACAAATGGGCTTGTCTATGAGTAGAGTAATAAGTCATAGAATTACTTGAATACTATTTCCATTTAACAGAATAATGTTCACAGGTTTCCCTAAAGGCCTGTGAATTATCCAATCACAGGGTCCTGAGCACAGCATGTGCCAGATGAGGATCTCAACTTGTGTAGTGGATCTCAAATCTAATCAGAGGAGTTGGTCATCCCGTGACATTTGTGCCACTATTACCCAGTGAGCAAGCACTGTTAGGTCAATATCATTATCACCAGCAGTCATGACTCACAGCTAGAAAAGATGAGTGATCATTTTTCACTCCAGTCGCATAAATCGTACCTTTCAGTGGTATAAAAGCTGGTCAGTAGAGATAAAGCTTTAAGGCAGATATCAGCTCAACTTCTCTGAGTTCTATTGTATGAGTATGCTGCGTCTTCAGCAATAGAATCTTATGACCAAATTGTAAAGGGTTCCCAAGAACACTGGAAATATTCTGTAATGATCGAGGGGCTCTGTGGGACCTTACTAGCCAACAACTCCAAAAAAAGTAACCTATTCTTTGCACTGCAAGTTTTTTTGTTAGCCCGTGGTGTCTAGTAGGGACATTGTCCTGTTATAGGGCAGCAGCATTTAAACTGTGTGTGTGTGCGTGTTTTAGGATGCTTCCATATACATTTTTCAAAAGTTCTTTATTGTTAGTTATTCCTCTCCATATTCCTTCTCTGTTTTGCCCTCCCAGTCCCGCTTCCTTTTCCATGGTATTCTCTAACCCTCTCTGCATGTGCACTCTCTTTCCCTATCTTGAAATCCCACCCTCACGGCCTGTTAGGAGTTCCCTGGCCTCTGTAGGTATTTCAGATGGAACACTCATATCTGAAGACTCAAAGCTGATATCTGAAAAGTGAGAGAAAATAGACCTTTTTAATTCTGGTTCTGGGTTAACCATTCTCGGCATGATTATTTCTAGCTTCCTCTACTTACCTGCACATTTCATAATTTTGTTTTTCTTTATAGTTGACTAATATTCTACTGTGTGCATGTACCACATTTTCATTACCAAGTAATAGGCTTGGTAGTTTCCATTTCCTGGATATTATGGACATAGCAGCATTGAAGATGGATGAGCAGATATGTCTATTATTGGATATATAGCTTATGCCCAAGAGTAGTATACATCATACTATAGATCTATTTTTACATTTTTAAGAACATTCAAACTGATTCTCACAGTGGCTCCCTGAGTCTGTACTCCCATCAGCAGTGGATAAGTATTCCTTTCCCCCTGCATATTTACCAGCATTTGCCAACAATTCTTTTTTTTTTCTTTTCTTTTCTTTATTAACTTGAGTATTTCTTATTTACATTTCGATTGTTATTCCCTTTTCCGGTTTCCGGGCCAACATCCCCCTAACCTCTCCCTCTCCCCTTCTATATAGGTGTTCCCATCCCTATCCACCCCCCATTACAGCCCTCCCGCCAACAATCACGTTCACTGGGGGTTCAGTCTTAGCAGGACCCAGGGCTTCCCCTTCCACTGGTGATCTTACTAGGATATTCATTGCTACCTATGAGGTTGGAGCCCAGGGTCAGTCCATGTATAGTCTTTGGGTAGTAGCTTAGTCCCTGGAAGCTCTGGTTTTGCCAACACTTCTTTTGTTTTTGTTTTATTCTAGACATTCTGACTGGAGTAAGATGAAACCTTAGCCTAGTTTTGACTTTCATTTCCCTAATATCTAAGAATGTTTTAAATATTTCTTAGCTACTTGCACTTCATGTTATGAGAACTTTTTGTTTGGTTCTGTTTCTAATTTATGACTGAGTTGTAAATTAGAACTTAGTTTAGTTTTTCAGTTCTTTATATACACTACATACTAATCCTTCCATTCTTGAAGCTCCCTCTTCATTCAAGTGATGGTGTTCTTTGATGTATAGAAGCTTTTTAGTTTTATAAGGTCCTATTTTTTCAATCTTAATATCTGTTCAATTATGATCCTTTTCAGAAATTTCCTACCCATACCAATGAACTCAAGTGTAACACCTACTTTTTTCTACATCATATTCAAAGAATAGTCCTATGCTGAGGTCCTTGACCTACTGTAATTGAGTTTTATCCAAGGTTAGAGGTAATGACCTAATTCTAGTCTTCATTCCGTTAACCAATTTCTAAGCACCATTTGTTGAAGATGCTACACTTTCTTTAATGTGCATTGCTGTCCTCTTTTCAAACAGCAGATGGCTGTAGAAGGGTGGGCTTATATATGGGTCCCTAATTTTATAGTATTGACCCATTTTATGCTAGATCCATTCTATTTTTACTACTGTAGCTTGGTGGCACATCTTGCAATCTAGGATGTCAATACCAACAGTCATTCTTTAAATGTTCAAGGATGTTTTGACTCTCCTGAGTCTTTAGTATCTCCATATGAAATTAGAGATTATTTTTTTCAATTTCTTTGAAGAACTGTATTGTCTTTGTATTCCAGGGAGATGTAATTAAGAAACAAGTGTAGTTTTGCAATATCTGACTGAAGAGATAAGGAGACTCCTGCTGTATACATTAAAGGAACAGCCCACCAACAGGATGGTACAGTTCTAAACAGAGATATGGCACTTTCAGGAGTACCCAATTTCATGGGGAAAAAAACCTATTCGGTCTAAAATTACAAATTTAAACCAGAGCAAACACCACCTAAAATACTGACGGGGAAGATTAATTAAAATCACTGATGTTGTTATTGGTAAGCAAGCTACAATCTGTATAGCCTCAGAGATTAGGTATAGAGTAAAGGACTGGGGATGGGGAGATGGGTCTCCCTAGAAAGTAGAAATAGAAAAGGTGATTATTGGTAGATATGAGTAGAGGGTTGGAATTGGAGACTCAAACAGTGAGAGAAAGGAAAGATAAGGACACCCAGCTAAAACTAATGACCATAAAACTAATGGCTAAAACTAGAGCCCCAACTGGACATTTCTCATCACTAAATAAAGTTTCTAGTACCAGGAATGGATCACATCAACTGAGTTATTGCTCAAAAGGGTCACGTGGGAAGCCCCAAACAACTCAGGCTATTGCCAAGGGTGGCTTTCCACAAACTAACAGTAAGACTCTATTTGCTGAAGATAATACCTAAAGAACTCAATGAGCATGGAGAAGCCAAGCTGGCGCCCACTTAGAGCCTTCACATCTACACATTAAAGTTCATAGCACTGGAAGGTACTCTTGCAAGCTCCGAAAGGATGAGATAAATCCATACCAAACACTGTTTGAATGACAAAGATCCTAAGACTATATAGACCCGGGGCAGGGACCTGGGGTAAAATCAAATACTAATGGACTGAAAACAGACAGAAAGAAAAAGAAAAGGTAGCAATAAAATGACTCCTAATGACATCCTGCTATGCTCGTAGGTCATGGCCTTGCTTAGCCATCATCATGGAAACTTCTTCCTACGACATATGGAAACAACTATAGAGACCCTCATCCACACATTATGAAGAGAATGAAAGACTTTGGAACATTCATCCCAAAACAAGATGTCTCCATCAAATCCCTTCCCTGAGGGTTAAGGAAACCCTGTGGAAGAGAAGACATAAAAAGTGTAAGTCAGAGGGATGGAGACACCAAGGAAATGAGGCTTTCTAAACAGCACAGCTGAAGTACATATGAACAAACAGAGACCGTGGCAACATGTACAGGACCTACACAGGTCTGCACCAGATGGGATACTAGGGCTGAGAGAGGAAGTGGACATACACACACCTTCCCTAACCTAGGAGCTTCAGTCACTTGAAACCACTTGCAGATAAAAGGCAGTTGTCTTTTTTTTTCCTGAGAGTCTCACTTAGGAAATGACCCACTTTTAAGGAAGACTTGGTGCCCAGTAGTCAATGGCCAACACAACTGATTCAGTGCTATCCATGGAGGTTCTTGCTCTCCTAAAATTCTGTCAGGGCATTGTTCTTTTAACCCGACAGGAGATTATATATATATATAATATATATATATATATATATATATATATATCATGGCTTCTGTGTTTGAGTGTTGAACTACATAGAAGGAAGTGTAGAGGAACATGGAGGAGTTGGAGGAGGGAGCCATAATCAGAATATATTGTATGAAAAATCTATTTTCTTTTTTTTAAGGGAGGAAGTTAGTGTAAATCTGCATTTTGGGAGAAAGTTAGTAGTCGTTGTCATTAACTCCACAGTTCAGCATAGTTTCCATGGAGACTAGAAGAGTGGAGACCCCCCTGTCACAAAGAGTTTTGTAGCAGTGGGTATAAACAGCATTGGAGAAGAAGTCAATGTCTGAAAAGTATTTCCTCCAGGTTTCATCATGATTCAGCTAGCCCTTGCCAGTAGTTAGTTTGAGATTCTCCTCTGAGAGTCTGGTCTTGGACCATAACAAGCTGAGAGCTTCTCTTCCAAAAATCTCTGAGTTCTGATGTCATAGAGCAGCAGGGAGCCCTGCCCTGTGCCCACAGTGATGATGTGTTCACAGAAGCTCACAGATCGAATCCCACTGCTTCGCTCCCTGGAGCAGACAGATTTGATGTTGTATGATGGCTGCCATGGATCCAAGAAGGCGACATGTGCTTGAGAGCCCACTGCATGTACTGACCACTCACTACCATAGACCAGACACACATTTTCTCTACAATATGGCAGTTTGGTGGAAAGGAGCTTAGACAGTGCACTTTCAGTCTTCCAGAGATGGAAGTAGCCATCTGGCGATACTGCTCCCAACTCCTTGTTCTTGTTGAATGCTAAAGCCCATACTTTGCAGTTGTCTGGGTTGTGTCCTTCTTGGTGATATCCTTTAAGGCCTTGTGAGTGATAAGAGCATACACAGGTAATAGTGACACATTATGTCTTGCATCACTTTTGGTCAACCATCATCTGTAACCTTCCAGAGACCCATAGACCCATCCCATGAACCAGGCACTGCAACAGTATCATTGATCCACACAATAGAATAGATCTAATCCTTGTGTCCATCCTCACCCACACACATATGATCTAATGTTTGCAATAGATGGCAAAACTGTTTCGGTTGTCTCCTCCAGTGGCTAGGAGTCTTCTAGGATTCAGTTCAACTGCATGGATATTACAGCCCTGCTGAGTCTCACCTCCAGGTTACTGGTCTTTCAGAATGGGAATCTTGGTAATGTGGCCTGTCTGGACATCCACTACAAAGTGCATGTTGCATTTTATGCCGCACACAACTTGCCTACGACTCAAGCACTGAGAAGCAAACACTTTATTAAGTGTCCTAAGGTGAAATTCTCTCTCCTTGAGGAGACTGGGAAGTTGTTGTGACGCATAACCATGTAACACCTGAGAGTAGTTGGTTTCACTCTGTAGCCTGACTTCACAGGTCTTCAGGTAGTACACTAGGGATCTCTTCACTGGGGGGAGTCTTTTCCTTTTGTACAGCGAGTGATCCCAGCCAAACTGCCGGCCCTGAGCATCGCTCTGGCTCCTGGCGAGGCAGGTGCTTTCCGTTTCCTGCTAACTGCTTTCCCGTTTCCTGCTAACTCCTTTCCCGGCTATAGTGGGCAGCATCATTTGGCCCAGAAAATGGCCCCGGGTCCTTATGGATCCCCGGGAAAACAGCCTATCAAAATGAGACACGTAAATGGAAGGAGGGAAAAGCCAGGTTGGGACAGGGGACGGAGATGGGAAAGTGAAAAATCTATTTTCAATAAGACAAAATTTTCTGACACACACAAAAAAATCATGATGGATAGAAGGTGCCAGAAAGGTCAAGGAGACCACCAGAAAATGTACAGAATCAACTAACCTGGGCCCATAGGGGCTCACAGAGATTGAATCACTAACCAGAGAGCATGCATGGTATGAACCTAGGCCCTCTGCACAAATCTACCAGATATGCAACTTGATCTTTATTTGGGACCCCTAACTGCAGGAACAGGGGTGTCTCTGGCTCTGTTGCCTACCTCTCCTATCTTGGCTGTGTTGTCTAGACTCAAAAGGAGAAGATGCCTCTAGTCTTGGTCCACCTTAATATTCCAAGGTGGGTTGATATTTATGGAAGTCCTCTCTTTTCCAGAAAAGAATGAAGGGAGGTCAGGGGAAGGACAGGAAAAGACTGGAAGGAGAAGACGGGGAAAGCTTCAATCAGGATGTAAAGTAAATAAATTAATTAATTAATGGAAAAAAAGGTTCTTAAGCTAGACTTGTTATTCATCAATGGACTTGCATTCCCAAGAACAAGACCCAGAGCATGAAACCAAGCATTTTCTGTTTCCGAAGCCTGCTTGCTTTTTGAGATATGAACCATCACAAAATAAGCAAATGTCACAGACATTACATGTGTGTAATGACTAGCTACAACTGTGATGAGCTTCATAACTTTGTCAATGTTTACTAATCATTGTTTGTTTTTGCTTAACATTTGGTGAGCACCTGTGTGTTAGCTGGTTAGATGTTAGAATTTACAGGCCAACTCTCTTTGGGTCTGTGACATTTATTAACACAGAATTGCAATTAAGGCTAAGTACAGGGCAGCTAAGGAACTGGTTTGAGTGGGGCACTTTTGCCTTAGGCATTCGCATGCGATTCCCCAGGGCTGGTGTTTTAGACCTATGAGCTAGTATCTCCTTGGATTCCTCAACTCAAGAAATGAAGAATGTCCATAGAAATCAAATGTGTGGTCCTTGATGTTTATCTGTGTAGAATTTATCATTCTGAGAAAATGTCACCCTGTCTGTTGCTTTCCAGAAGAAAGACGACATGGATAACATCAAAAGAGCTGCATGTCTGAGCTTCCCAAGAGTGAATTCAGCACTCGGCATATTGAGGGAGTGCTCCTCATGATTCTTCACTACACAATAAACTTTAATGACAATGTCGCACATCTTAAATGTAATTACAACACCCAATGCCTTTTCTCTAGGTTTTAATAAATGTTCAATTACATATCATCACGACAGAGGAGTGAATGTGTATTTTAATGTTTAACAAAGCATACTCCATATAATGGATGGCAAAGGACATCAACCTAGGAAACTCCCAGGCTCACTGCAGCTACAGATCCAGTAATTCAGTCACGTGGGAAACTCAAAAGGGAAAAGAAAACGACGACAAACCAAGCTTCGCCAAGTATTTTCTCTTTGGAAAATTTGATCATTTTTTATTCTTGTGCACACCTATGTCTTTGAAGATGCTTTTCTCTGCCACAGCTTCAGGGAGTGATCTGAAATGGGTGGCGTTGGGTGGGCTCTGCTCGGTCTGATGGAGAGCCTCAATACAGTAGCAACAGCCATCCAGAAACTCTGCATCAGAGACTGTGCATCTGTTTTATACATCAGAAAGGAGGAAATGGGTTTATTAAATGCAGCTGGACAAGGAAGCAGGTTTATCTAGTCCTGGTAAGAAATCTCTGTAAGAGAATAATCTCAACTGCAGCCATCCCAGAGGAGGTACGTGTGGCTGAGGTAGTTTGGTGTATAATGTCATGGTATATTCTCACTTTAATCAGGGAAGACTTTGTTGTTTACTCCTGAGTCACTCCTGGATAAAACTTTGCTAATTCCATGGATCCAGAGGCATTGGGGTCCTGGGCATGGCTGTGTTCATGTCAATAGCACACTTTCACTCAGATATTAATCTACTCTGAACACATTCACTCAAGACTTTCCCTAGTCCCCGCAAGTGTATGCCACTTGGACCCAACAAGCAGCTGAAAGGGTCACATGCAGATATGTGCACCCAAAATATGAACAGAAGCTGCTGACCCCTCTAGTTGAATTAGGGGAAAGCTGGAGGAAGCTAAGGAGGAGGAGGGCAACCCAGTAGGAGGACCAGCAGTCTCAATTAACCTGGACCCCAGAGATCTCTCAGACACTGGATCACCAAGCAGGCAGCATACACTAGCTGAGATGAGACCCCAACACATATACAGCAGAGGACATTCAGGTCTGGGTTCAATCAGAGAAGATGCACCTAACCCTCAAGAGACTGGAGGCCCCAGGGAGTTTAGAGGTCTGGTGGGGTGGATGGGGTGGGGACATCCTTGTGGAGGTGGGGGGCAGGGGTACTGTGGGGGGAGGGTACTGGGGGAGGCAGGGAGGAGGTATGGGATATGGAACCCTCAGGGGTGGACCAGGAGGGGTATAAAATCTGGAGTGTAAAAATAAAAACAAATAGATAAACAAACAAGCAAACAAACAAATAAAAGCAAGCTCTTTTCAAGGTCTTAGTAATTATCTTCCCATCTCTCTTGCTGTCTTTGACAGACATGGAATGGACTATGCCTGCTCTCCATGACCACTTTCTATCCATAATTCTTCCTTTTAACAATTTAGTATGTTTGTCATTTTTTATATTAAATTGAGCCTAATTCTAAAAAGAATTGTGAATACTATAACATGGGGTGGGGGTGAGAAGACTGAAATTATAGGCTGGACTTGCCCTGGCATCTAAGAAATAGCATTCCTGATGGGGACTTGTGGCCAGGGGTCATGACTTTAAAGCATCAGTTTCCTCAACCACAAATACGGCAAATATATAGGCAAATGCCAATAGTAAACCACTGAACTGAGTACGGGACCCCTGTTGAAGGAATCAGAGAAAGGACTGAGAAAGCTGAAGGGGCTTAAGACCCCATATGAACAACAATGCCAACCAACTAGAGCTTCCAGGGACTAAGCCACTACCCAAAGACTATACATGGACCGACCCTGGGCTCCAACTGCATAGGTAGCAGTGAATAGCCTAGTAAGAGCACCAGTGGAAGGGGAAGCCCTTGGTTCTTCCAAGGTTGGACCCTCAGTGAACGGGATTCTTTCTTTCGGGGAGGGAGGTAATGGGGGAGGATGGGAAGGAGAAAAACCATATAGAAGGGGAGGGGGAGGGGCTAGGGGGATGTTGACCTGGAAACCGGGAAAGGGAATAACATTTGAAATGTATATAAGAAACACCCAATTTAATAAAGATGGGGGGAAAAAAAGGAAAAAGAGAAAAAAGAAATAATATTGGTTATTTTGGGTACCAAATAATTTAGGTAAAACCTTTAGCACACAATGAGTATCCAGTTCCTGGTAACTACTTTTGTGGGTATTATTAAATAGTATTTCCAACATTATTTTAGAGTATTGATTTTTATATGTTTTATGGGTGCTCTTAGTTTTGAATATTTTAAATTTTCTTTTGACACATTATCTGTATTTATTTAGATCATTATTTAATGATTTGATCCATTATCCAATTAGTTTAGTTAGCCTTAGTATCTCTTCAAACTCATTTTTTCTGTGTTAGGAAATTATGACCCCTTCGAGTCATTTTGAGGAATGTAAGTTGTTGGAGAATGTAGTTAATTTATTGTGTTATTGAATGCTAAAAAGTAAATTCTCAAATCCCGTCTCCAGAAGACTGTGAGTCTTGTCTTCACGGTTATGTTTAGCATGCATTCAGGGATATTAGTTGTCTAGGTAATGATGCAGAATGACTTTTAATATATTCCTATATTCCAAGGATCTTTCCTTTTAAAGGATAGATATGTTGCAGGCTGGAGAGTGGGTTCAGTGGTTAAAATCACTCACTGCTTGAGGAGAACCCAGGCTTGTTTGCAAGTACCCATATGGTAGTTTGAAAGCACATCTAACTCCAGTTTCGGAGGATCCTATGCCTTCCTCAGTTACCACAGACACCAGCACACACATGGTATGTATACACGCATGCAGGAAAGCACTCATACGTGTAAAGCAAAATAAATCTTTAAAGGAAAAACAACGAAGTGGAGAGTTTGGTTAACGGTTAAGGAGTACTTGCCGCTCTTACAGAGGACCCGAGCTCTCTTCCCAGCACCCACAAAGCGGTTCAGGACTATCTGTAACTGCAACTTTGCAGACTCTGATGCACTCTCCTGGCCTCTGTGAGTATGTGTGTTGCACAGACACATATGTAGGCAAAACATTCATATACAGAAAATTAAAATAAATTAATATTTAATTTAAACATTTATTTTCTAGACTTTGCTTCGTCTTCTTATATTTTTGACGGTCGCTGAATCTTAATTTATTTAAAATATTATAATTGTGGTTAAACTATGTCATAAGGGTACATTTTCCCAGTAGGATTACTTATATATGAATATCTGAAATAAACTTTTTATAAGACATTTATGTAGGAAGGTTGTGTTGTTTTAAAAGGAAAAGAAAGGAAGGAAGGAAGAAAGAGAAAAAAGAGAGAAAAGGAAAGAAGGAAGAAAGAGAAAAAAGAGAGAAAATATATTTTTACAAGTGTCCACTGGGTTTGTCTACATTCGTTGCTATTTTCAAAGAAGGAAAATTAGTGAATTAGCCAGTTAGCATTATCACAAGTCAATGTACAAAGCAAATCTGAGTCATGTGACAATGGCAGTATCCACCACACACACTCAGAAGGTCCACTCATTCGTCTCCCTTTTCATACAGCAGAGCCTCCTTTACTTGGAACCACTGGATTCTCCTGTTCAGAAATTGAAACACCCCTTCTCTCTTAGATAGAGTCAATAGTTACAGATCACACCGAGAGAGAGGCTTATCCTAAACACACCTGTAGAATACAGATCAATACATTTCCACCTTTGAGCCTTCAACAAATCATAAAGTTTGTTTTGTCATTGTGTGTATGTACGTGTGCATATGTGCACACGTGCGCTTCTTTGTGGTACTGAGTGAGGGTGCACATATACCATACACAGTGTCATGTATGTAAAAGTCACAGGTCCACCTTGGGCTTTGTTCCTACACCGTTCACCTCATTTGAGACAGGATCTCTTTGCCATCACAGACTAGCTGGCCTATGGATTTCTAGAGACTCCCCTCTCTCTACCTCTCATCTCACTGCAGGAGTCCTGAGATTACAGAGCTTTGCACCCCTGTATCCAATTTGCATGTGTTCTGGGATCTGAGCTTAGGTCATC
>NC_046155.1:213062502-213127100 GCF_011064425.1 Rattus rattus | reverse complement strand
TAGAAGTTACATGTATTGTGTTGAGAGGGAGAGATGAGGAAGGGAGGAGGAAATGAAGATAAGAAATTGCAGGAAATCTTTACATAAGAGCAGTTCGAGGATGGAAAGAAAGCTAGGTGCTGAAGGAAGTGGCCCATTCATTGAGACAGAGACAGCAGGACTCAGGTAATGACGCGGTTCTACCTTGTGTGTACAACCCAATAGAGCTTATTATCCACTCTGAGCATGGATCTGATGATGGAGACCTGGTTCTGTGTTTTCATGAGGAAAACCCACAGGAGGATTACTAAAAAGTGCTACTCGGCCTTTTGGTCTCTTGCAGTTACGATTTACAGAAATGGAAGAAGTTCTTCAACTCAAATACTAGTCAACGACCCAAGATCTCTCAATACTTAGTGACGAGTCTTTGGTTACAGAGACTAGTTGGTTCTACATGTCCCAGAGAGGTGGGAAGTCGCTGGAGTGGAGGTCAGCCCAGGTTCCTGTCACTTAGAATGAGCAACTGATGCAGAGTTGGGGGCAACAGGCTCCAATGGCCAATCTCCTTGCTGTTCTTTTGACTGACTCTGTTTGAACCCAAACCCCGTCAATGTTAGATGGTTAGGAAGGCCAGGTTCTGTACGACTATGTAATATTATGTTTAAACATCAGTAATGGAGTGCTACCAAATCACTTTGGGAGGGGCTAGAGGAGGTGCTGTAATTCTAGAAGGTTGCACATGGCAGACCAAGTCATGGCCATTTCATGAGCAGTAGAATTCCCTTGAATCATTCAAATGACTGAGATTACTTTCCCAGCCTCCCAGTAGCCCTGACTGAAGATGGACTAATGCTCTTTCTCGGATCGCCTGCCCAGCCAGAATTTTCAACAGTTTAGCCATTGACAGCTATGTTATTGATTTCCCAGGCTTGTACAATGTGTTGTTCAAGCTCAGTTCCATACCAGAACCCAGAAAGGAGCAGAGTTTCCAAAGTGAAGAAGACCAGAACTGTGAGGGCTTTCTCCCCCTGGAACTGTGGGTGGAGCTAGGAGAGAGAATTCCTGATCGGGGCGGGGTGTCCCTCACCTTCAGGGCCCCGTGAACAGCAGAAGTGGCTCCAGTGCAGAAAGCCATCTCACTCACCACTGAGCAACTTGAGCTTGCATTGCAATTGCAAGATGCAATGCAGGCTGTCTAGGAAGATGATCCCACATTGTTGTTTAGCTCAGTTCAGGCCACGCTGTTTCCACCTGCCCCCTGCTCCCCGTGCATCCTCACACGTATTTCCCACCTCTACCTCAGACACACCATCCAGATCCTGTTGTTCATACAAAATCCTGTAGGTCCAGAGAGCAGCAGAGAAAGCTCACGGATGGCCCTGCCCTGCGCTTGAATCTCCTGCTCATCCATAGGATACTTTGACTTCAGAGGATTGTAGAATAGAGGATGTCAGAGAGCAATCGAAAAATCACCTGAAGTGCATGCAAAGTAAATTCTATGCAAGCGCAGTACACACATGCACATGATCAGTGAGGTCAGGAGGCATGTAACTCACTGCTGTCTCCGGCTAAGGCCATCCCATTCTTCACTGAAACAGATCTTTGACTGGCTCTGGGGCTTTGGTGGAGTTTTGACTAGGCTGAGGCCAGGAGCTGTTCTGGGGGTTATAACCACAGTCCAGTGAACCAACTCTTTTTTGACTGTGCCAAATTCAGCCCCTATACCTTCTACTTTTTAAAGTGATTTGGAGCTGCCCCCAGCCCAGTAGATGCACACTTCCTGTAAAACATTTTAACATGCATGATGTCCCAATCGCCCTTTCTTCACCTCTCCGTTGTAAGTATACATTTATATGTAACTTAGAGGCTTGTAAATTGTTACCTAAACATTTTAAACTAGCTGAGTTGAGGTTTGCTATTTGCCACCCAATTGGTAGAGACCATGATGGCCACACCAGTCTTTTACTGATGATCTTAAATGTCATGGTCTTAAATCATCTTTAAAAACAACGCCAAGGAAAAGAAATATTATTGAAAATCCAAATTGAATGATGATGTTTAAATGCAAACAGTAACATTTACTGAGGTCACAATCCTATTTCCAGTACTGTGTATTTGAAGATGACCTGTATCACGATTTATTGCTTGTCCACTTAGTGTATATGAGGTCAGAGGCATCACCGAGATGGAATTAGGACTTCAGCCCCAAGGCCCTCTGTCTGGTTCATCATGTCTGTCTGTCTGTCTTCGCCACCCTGCTTCATTGCTCCACAGATCAAGACAAAATGGTTATTGTTTAGCACCTGCCTGTCTACAATGAAGTTGTTGAACCTGCCTTCTAAAACTTCCAAGTTGCAATCAATTGAAACGCCTTTAGAGAGTTGTTTGGTCATGGTGTCTCTGGATGTATAAACAGTGGACTATGGTTTCAACCTTGAACAAAGATGAAGGCAAACGATTGTATGTGATAGTTATTGTTTCATTTTATTGGGAGTCATGGTGTGTGTTAAAGACAACTTGAGGGCCCAGCCTCCTCTCACCAAATCTGGGATCCAACTCAGATGGTCAAACCTGGCAGCAAAGACTTTTACATACTGAGCCATCCTGTTACCTGTGGAGGTCACCATATGGATGAGAACAGGAGAAAACCAAGTAAATCGCCCAAGAGCAGAAGAATTGAACTTGAATCCATGGATCTGAGTTCTGAACTGAAGTTTAATAATTTAACTAAAGAATTCCCTGCAGAAAATGATAACAAAACTATGGCACCACAACTGCTTTCTGCTTCCTATTCAACCATGCAACTTTTTTTCCCAGCAAACACCAGTTTCATACATTTGAGTTCTATTTTGCGCCCATTTGACACCATTCCAGTCTTGAATCATCGAACTCAGTCGGCTACCTAACTTCAATTCATCAACTGAGTTTGTTGACTGACGTTACCTTCCAGCAATCACACCAGAAGAGTTGTATCCAGTAAACAATGTGCCAAGTGGTAATGCACTCTCAAGTCCTGTATTTGGAGTAGCCAAGTGCCCCAGTGTACCAAGACTAGCCTAGTAACATATTAAGTCTCCTTTCCTAAAGGAATAAATTTTTAGTCCCTCCTTCCCACCCGCCAGCTCACCCCAGGCTTTTCTCGCTTGGCAAGTCTCGGAAAGCCCAGTTCCATCACTCCCTTGGACATCATGTCGTTTAGAACTGAAACTGGCCAACAGAGAACACAAGATATATCAAACATGGAGGAATCTGAAGAGCCCTGAGGAACTGAGAGACTTGTCACAAGAATGAAGCGATGGGACGGGTGTTTAGAGGTCTTGAGAGAAAGAATGTGGGTGAGATGGCATGGGATAGAAGGAAACAGTGGGCTTTTCTCCTTCCAGCCAGAACCACACAGCATGCCCAAAGAGGACCTACACTGAACAGCAGGCATGTGGCTCTTTCTCCAGACGCTGGCTTCAAGCAAAGCTAGATTAAGACAGGTTTAGAGTCTGTCTGATCCGTCTGAAGGATCAGCAAGGAGACAGAACTGAATGTGGATGGATTCAGAGACCGGGGAGACGGACAGGTTTCAGTACTGCACGATGTGCAGCAGAGAAGACATTGTGGGCACATCCCTCGGTTGGTATTTATGCTGCATTCTACAGTAACCTACTGAATCCTGGCCTCAAAGCCATGCCCCTGTGTGTACCTACTGCCTCCTCCAACGAGGTTCCCACAGACATGCTTGTCTGCCAGAATGTGGCCAGGCGCTTGTGCCCACGCTTGCAGTCCCTGACACCTTCCTTTTTCCACTCTGGGCAGGAGGCTGTGCCTCTGCATAAATCACCGCCGTGCCGGAAAGTTTGAGATCACCTTGAGAGAGGAGGAACCTGGCCCACAGCAGTGTCTGAGGTCCAGAGCAGGACCTCAGCTGGATGGTCCAAGACAGATCCCAGTGCCCTCCTAGTTTTCTTGATCGACCTTAGGAGATGAAGGAGTTGTCTCAATAGGGTCATGCTGGGGAATGTAGGAGGAGGGAATGACCGCTAATAGGTTCATAGGCTCACTTTGGGGACAGTTTGTCAGCAGAGCACAGCCAAGAAAAGTCTCCCCGTCATTCATTTTTTGTTTCTTTGATTGTTCTGTAAATCCCTCAGTGTCAGAGGGTTTTAGAAAATAAAATGCTACTGAGAGGAAACATCATTCGACCATGGTTCTTTTCTATGGACGTTGACAAAAGGGCCCACATTCCCTTTCTTATGAAGCTACTCCATTATATCTTTACTGCATTCAGAACGCTCCTTTGCTCACAAGATGCCTGTATGTTAGTCAACCGACTGGATTAGGGACTGCTTAGAAAACATGCCACCGTGACTGTGTATATTTAGATAAATAGTCTTTCATGACTGAGATCCCTGACAGAACAAAGTAAGCAAAGGAGAAGCCAAATCAGGGTGAGTGCATTATTTATCTTTTGTTTCAGCTATACACTGCATCAGGACATCAGTGATGTGGGAGGCTTTTCACTTGGATACCATGTCCATTCTAGACAGAACCCTAAATGCTTTCTCCATTCAGTTGTTTCTCTCTGCCATTTTGTCCAGCAGTAGACACATGACTAACTACTAAGAGACTATTAACTTGAGGCAACCTGTAAGCTTTGATCTTTTTCTTGTCGGTATGCCTGCAACCTACAGTGCAGCACACGGCGAGGGTTCATGGATTGAAATAACCGCGACACAGACTGTCCGTCAGAGTGCCTCCAAGGCTTACTGAGATTCTTAGGTAGCCCAAGGCAAGCCTGAAACAACAAGGTAGGTGAAAAACCCCAACCAGGAAAAACAGTAAAGTCTATGTAGAAAGTCTGCCCAATCAAAAGAAAACAACTTGCACAACAGGAAGGCTCAGTGGAGGAAGGTTATGAGAATCCGAGCCTCAAATCAGTTAAGAGCAGTTCCCTGAGCAGTTCTAAGGGGTGTAAATAATTTCATTACAGGCTAAAAGGCCTGAACAGGGGAGGAACACTGCTGTAGGCCCAAATAATTCTCTTTTTATTTTTTTTTGGCATACTAGTTTGGGATCAATCTAGCTCTAAAACTCTTCCCCTGTTTCTGGAAAATCCTCCAGCCCAGGGATTTTCTGGGTCTTAGGAGTATGGTCCTGTTGTCTGCCCTGCTAACTACTTCGTCATACAAAGCTGAGCCTAATTTAGCTAATGGATTATTCCGCCAATAAAACCAACCTGTTTGGTTTCAGCCTGAGACTGATCTGTTGGTACCTGAAACAGCTCCAAGCAGTTGCTACAAGAGCGAAAATCAAGATAAACATTCATCCCCAACAGCCTTGCCGCTATTAAGGACCTTAACAGGGTTTACACACATAGAATGATAAAAATCAGAACAAGATAAATATGGTCGGTAGAGAAGTCCAATTGAATAGTCGAAGAAGGAGATGAAGAATGACCAACTGAACCTGAGCATTAACGCTATTCTAGCTAATGTGCCGTACATTCCAGAATTTTAACTTATAGTCCCACAGTCCCAATGACAACCGTCAACGAGATATGGCCACCCTGCCACTGTAGCAGTAGTGGCTGAAATGGCGACAAGGTAATGATTGGTTTAGGTAATGCCAAAGTCTCTTTTTATGCCCAGAGTACCACTGGGCATCAGCCTTATCCAGAGGTATGGGGATCATGCACCAGAAAACCCGAATAATCCATGCAGAATCTCCTGTTCCAGCAACTGGCCCAGGATAGACCCAAAGAAGCACTGAGAATCTCTCCCTGACACTGTCCTAGCCTCATTCAGAACTAAAGGAAAAGTAAAAGCAACCCAATGGCACAGATTTTAGAAAATTTTTTCTCTCTGCTTAGTTGACCAATGTCTCAACTATTGAAAAGAAGATTGAATCTTTTCGAGCAGCAGTCATCTCTAAAATTTGTAAAGCACCGCTAAAATGAAAAATTAAAATATATATCGAATACACTGAAAAATTCAAAGTCTTTGTATTGAAGCAGTGATAAAGAAAATTTTTATTATTAATAGGCCAAAAGTGATTCAAGGCAAATCAATGGTATCACTTAAGGCTCTCCAAATTACATAACTTACTAAATGAAAATCTTTATAATCATAGGATGTAAAGAACAGTATAAAAAACAATTCCTAAATCCATAATACTCCTTGTATATTTCTCGAAATAGTAGCTTCGAGTAAAACAAACAGTACTATAGCCCTCATCAACCTTTTAAATCACACACAATCTCCACCTGTTTGATTTTTCTCTTTACGCAACATGTGTGAGTTAGAATTTGAGCTGGTCTGTGATCAGTCCGTAACTGTAGCCAATGTAACACTAGAAATCTTTAAACTACAATCTTTTAAGCTTCTAACACCAGAGCACAACCATAACTTCGGAAAACAAAACTCAACCTCCAAGAACCATCTATTCCTTCAAAACTGTCTTCTGAAACACCAAGTCCATTCCTCATGCTTTAAAGTTTGACCAATTTTTGTACATGAATGGATTTATGGTATTTAATTCCTCAACAAAGAGACATTGCCTTAAATTTTCAAAGTCTGGTTCTGTGATGGTGACTATATTAAAATATTATTCGCACTAAGACCGCTTCCCGCTGTCTGTATACATGTTGTTCTAAAATTCATTTCTATTATAGGCCGGTCAACTTGTGTTACCAATGTTATAACTTTAACCATACTACAATTTGTGCCAGTAACCTTGCAACTACATAATAGTAGAGGGTATTATACACCAGTCCAATCAGAAACAAAAAAATATGGCACACATCTTGAATATTTAAATCAATCACCATTTTTTTACTTTCTCTAGGCATAGCCTAATATAACACCTCGCATCACCTGTTGAGTCTAATAATCCCAGTCAAAATTTTTCTAAGAAAATTTTTAAGAGAAAATTCAGTTCCATTACCATAGAATGTGGAAGTTCTAGTGCCTTTGTGACGGGCTAGTAAACATTTAGCCAGCCCCTGTGGGAGCTTCCCCAGCGAATCCTAGGTTTAGCTACAGATGCAAGGCTCCAAAAAGCCAAAGAAACTTTTTATTTGTTCCTTTCTGAAAGGGAGTTAAAACTACACCAATGGGTGAATCAAATCAGCATTTGTGTTTTAAACTTTTTTTTAAATATGAAACACAAAACATTCAAGCAACGAGAAGCAAAACACAGTACATAAATCGACATACATGGACAGTTTAAAAGCACCAAGGACAAAATCACAGACACAGAGGAGCAGAACTCCATGGTGTTCAAATCCAAGGACCCAGACATCTTAGCGGACCCAGAACCAGTAGCCAAGCATTTCTCCAAGAGGAGCCAGCAAGGAGGGCAAGACGCTCTCCCACCACTCTGTCTCACAGGAGAGCTCCATCCCTAATGCCTCATCTTCTGCCCAAGCATCTGTGGAGAGTTCGGGAGGACTCTTTTTCTCAACCCCATTCTCCTCTCTTTGTCTAGGTGTGTAAACTGTCTCTAAAGTCAGGGTCCAAAGACTAAAAAGCATTCCATGAGAATTGACTTTGCTTTCAGATTTTAAGTGATAACTCTAAGAGGATCACACACACACATCTACTCATTGAGTAACTCTTGTCCCTTTTGACAAGGTTTACTCAGCACTGCCCAAATCTTTATCTTTGCACACGCTTTCAATTTTCGTGATCCTTCTGAATTCTTGCTTATCGGGCGCCTTTCCTACCCATTTCTCCAATTCTTTTCTCAACCTCCCTCTAACCGAGGAATATCTTCAAACTGCTACTAGCTATAAAACCATGACCGACTTGGTTCTATAGTTTTGCACAAGATCAGCTATTCATCTACCTAATGGCTCAGTACTCTTGTTGATGAGAACTTACAGTTTATCTACGACCAATAACGGTAGAAACTTGTAGTTCCCATCACTAAGACAAAACCTTTAGGAGCGCTCACTTGACTCCCAGTTTTTGGCTCATGGTCGCTGGTCCCCAACGCTGCTCCGCTCAGCCTTGCCGGCCGTGCCTGGGAACGATCCCGCTCAGCCTGTCCTCTTCCTGGCCCCAGTGGATCCAGGATGTCGGTGCCTGCACCGGTACAGTGTGTGACATCGGGCGAGGTCTGCGATTGATAAATCAAGCACACAGATCATCCGTTTGCCAGAGAGTGCCTCCAAGGCTTTACTGAGATCTCCTATGTACCTGGGCAAGCCTCTTGGAAAACAACAAGGCAGGAAGAAAACAACAGGAAAACAGGAAAGTTCATGTGGCAAAGTTCCGCCGGTCCTCAGCATAAACAACTCTCAACGAAACAACAAGCAGGAAGGCCTAGTGGGGAGGAAGGGGTGCCATGAGAACAGCCCCAAATCTAGGGGGCCAGAGCAGCCCCAGAGCAGCTCCTCAAGGGTAAACAATTTCTTACTATAGCAGGCTCAGGCACTCAGCGAGAGAGAGGACACCAAGCAAGGGCCCAACACTCTTCCGGCCTACACATACACAGCAATCGAATAAACAAAGGAAACAGAGTCAAGTTGCTGCCACACAAGTGTTACATGCAGCTGCAAGGAAAGCCTGGTTCCTGCTTGTGCTTCAGCTGGAAAAAGAGAGGAAGCATGTGAGAGGAGCCATCTTTCAAATATTTAAAATAATCTACTTATTTATTTATTTATTTATTTTATTTATTTATTTACTATACACTGCAGCCTCTCTTAGTACACACCAGAAGAGGGCATCAGATTTCATTACAGATGGTTGTGAGCCACCATGTCGTTGCAGGGATTTGAACTCAGACCTCTGAAGAGCAGAGACAGTGCTCAACCACTGAGACAGATGGGCCTCCTCCTCCTTCTTCTATTTTCTTCTTCTTCTTCTTCTTCTTCTTCTTCTTCTTCTTCTTCTTCTTCTTCTTCTTCTTCTTCTTCTTCTTCTTCTTCTTCTTCTTCTTCTTCTTCTTCTTCTTCTTCTTCCTCTTCTTCTCTTCTTCTTCTTCTTCTTCTTCTTCTTCTTCTTCTTCTTCTTCTTCTTCTTCTTCTTCTTCTTCTTCTTCTTCTTCTTCCTCCTCCTCCTCCTCCTCCTTCTCCTCCTCCTCCTCCATCCGCCTCCTCCTCTCCCTTCTCCTCTTCTTCTTCTTTTTCTCCTTCTCCTTCTCCTTCTCCTTCTCCTCCTCCTCCTCCTCCTCCTCCTCCTCCTCCTCCTCCTCCTCCTTCTTCTTCTTCTTCTTCTTCTTCTTCTTCTTCTTCTTCCTCTTTATAAAATGTAGTTTTATTTTTATGTTACTCTGCTGTTACATAAGCATAACATCTCTCATGAGGCTTTTTGGGACTACGTCAATGATTAGCAAATGTCGCACAATGTAATGGTCTATTCAACTCTAAAGAACAATCACTGGACAAAAACAGATATCTCCTAACACATGCACACCATTGCAGTGGAGAAGCTCAGTTTAGACTTGGACCTCGTGTACTTTGTTTCTCCTCTCTAGCGGATTAAGAAAGGACGATGCATTTTAATTTGCCCAAAGCACGCTTGTATTCTGGCAACGAACAGACTACTTCTCTATCACAAGGCAAAGGGAATACCAGAGCTACGAAGGCAAGAGGTGTTAGTGCATGCCTCATTGGGAAGGAAGTTGTCAACTTACACAGCAGCAAATGAAGTTAATGCATAAGAAACTCCTGTTGTCACAGACAGATGTAACCTCCAGAATATGTGACACAGGAGACATTTCTTGTTGGAGGTGTTGGTCTTGCTCACTGCTTGAGAGGATGACCTTGCAGGCGGCAGGCCTGCAACCATGTCCTTCTTACTTGACCTTGTAAAGCCACCTGACAGCAGGTGCTGCCTTCATTGGACAGCTCAAGTGCCCGGCTCCACCACTGACTTCTCATGCAGGTGGAAATGCCCAGCCGGCTGGAGTCGGTCAGCTTGATCTTCCACATGACGAGGGCCGGTCAAGAGCCAAGTTGATCTGAAGTCCTCTTCTAGTCTCCCGAAGGCCATGCATCTAGTCCCGAGATTTGAATACCTTTGTAAGAGGGATGAGAGGAGAACCGAGGAGCCAGTGGCAGAGTCCAGCTCTGACAGTTTAGGAGGAGGAGGAAGCTTCAGACTCCAGGCGTAAGAGTCGGTTAAACAGGGAGACGAAATCTCCATTGTCTCTGAGCACCCTATTGAGCAGCAGCGTACGCCGAAGACAAGCATGGGCTGTGAGGAACTTGGAGTCGTGATATAGCAGACAGTATTTGCAGCTCAGGCTTCGCAGTTCTCTGTACGTGAGAGTGCATCACTCACGCCACAAGTCGGCATATTACTGCAAAGATGTACCACAGTGAAAGATGCTGCCTGTCTGTGGAAGTGATGCTGTAGATGCCTGGGAGGGTCCTGCTTCACTGTGGCTGCTCTTAGTCCTCTTCGTGACAGTTTGTGCTAACTGTCGCAAGACTTTGAGAACCTGTAAACATGACGACTCATCGCTGGATGACGCACGCCGCTTTGTTAGTGGACCTGGAGCACTACAGTTTCATTACTGTTGAATTCTCTTCCCAGCAGCCTGAGTGTTAGAATGTTTCTAGAAAATCTTGGCCTCAGAAGCCTGGTATAGCAGCACAAGCCTTCATCTCACCATTTGGGGAAGAGAGTGCAGGAGGGTCTAGAGGTCAAGGTCATCCACGGGTGCATAGTGCCTTTTGAGGCAGGTCTTGTTTCACAGGAGACCCTGTCAGAGTGGTAAAACGATAGAGTCGCAGTGCATGCCTCTGGAGATAAAGCCAACACATCTCAATTCTTCTGTGGAGAGATAGTCTGAGACGTAAAAGGTTAGTATATGCGTTGCCACACATCTCCCAAGGCAAACATTTAATTATTCTCTAGTCATTCATGCTCACCTATGATCTCTTTGCTTTCTCTAAATCAGTGTGGACTGTTTTGCCAAGCCCTGCTTTCCACCCATCATCTCTAGGGAGCAGCGATCTGGTGAGTGAGACTGTCTGCTCACTGACCCACATGACTGCATGGTCGAAGCTAGTGCGACACATCTCAAATTTGCAAGGCTCTAGCTACACAGCCAATGACAGACCGACTCCCTGTGGAAACAGTGGACTTCCAGAATTCAGTCAGCTGAACACCAAGTGCTTGCCATCTTCCCTGGTGGCAGTGAAGGACCATCTTGTTTTGCTTGCTGCCACTCAGCCCTGGGCGGTGTCAGAAATTTTGCACCTGCTCATCAGCCTGGCGCAGAGAATGTGCTATGTGAAATGGCTGCTACATGAGTGCTGGAAGACGAGCTGACTTGTTGAATGGAAAATGTTGCACCCTGCACATGCTCTCTGGCCATTACTCACAAATGCATATGTGTGTGTTAGAGTGCGGTATGTTCACATGTATGTGGTTGTACATGTGTGTGTGGGTGGGTAGAGGAGGCAAGAGGATGTTCTAGGACACCTTAGAAGCCATTCCAATCTTTGTTTGCTGAGATAGATTCTCTCTCACTGACCTGGAGATCGCGCTTGAGAAGCGTGCTGGCTGCCAAGTCAGCCTCGGGATCTGTCTATTGAGCACGCTTTTCACACTCACACCCTCTGTGTTAGCACCTTTGCTCGTGTTCTGAGTGACTCGAACACAAGTCCTCTGCGTTTCTGTGGCAGCCTATCCTCACCTGAGGTTTTAATAAACATCAGTGAAGTCAAGTGACTCACTCAGACCAACAAGTTGTCTATTCTCACGGAGCTGCTGAAAGTCGCCTGCAAATCACCTCTCAAGACACGTACATGGCTTTTCCACGCCTAAGTGTCTGCATTCTCTGAAACCCAGTATCTCCAAACTCCATGAACACCCTGCATTGTATCATCGGGCAATCCTTGTTGATCATTACACGCCTTTACAGCTCGCAGAGTGACTAGCAGCAGACGACTTTCTCTCAAGCCAATGAGTTTCTAGAGAAGTTTAGTCATCGTGCACCAGATAGCATCCATGTCTCCAGAAATGCAGATGTGAGACTGGAATTGCCATCTCACATGCTTAATTTCTAGAGTGCACATGCCTTGGGCACAGCAAAAGGAAGCAGTGGAGAGACTGAAGCTTTTCCAACATGACTCGTCAGTGCGCAGATGAGCCACGTACAGAAGGGAGAAGCTTGGTTCTCAAAATGGTACGCCAGCATGCTCAAGGGTGTCAGCTCGATGCACAAAGGCTTCCATGCTCTCACTTAATCATCAGCCGATCATAGCTCCTTCCTCTCCCACTCCCTCCCTCTCCTCTTTCCCCTCCCCTTGACTTGTGAGAGACCAGATGTCACCAACCTTTCTAGGGAAAATCTTCCCTCTGTGAAGAGCCACCTGTTCTTCTGAGGGCCTCACAGTGAACCGCTCTACTGGTTCACCTAGTGCTCAAAGCCAATGTGTATCCTTGCCATGCTCTTTGTCCTGGCTCTCAGAGCGAGACTGAACCTAGGCGAGGCTACAGCAAGCTACTTGCACCACTGAGTTAACGACCCTGTCCTGGGTTAGACATGCTACAGCCAGCCTTTTGATGTGTGCACCAGGGAACTGAACTCACGCCTCCTGGCTGGGCAGCAGGCACCCCAGCTGGGCGCAGGTCTCATGGCTGTCTCGTTCCTTTCCAGCACCTTAGCTCCCTTCGCATACGTGCAGGTGCGCCCCCACAGCAGACTCATGCTCGACGAGGAGTCTGTCAGGCTGATGTCCTTCTCGTAGCCACCAAGTTAATTGAGTCAGTCTCTCATGAACCGAAAGAAAACATGGTACCACGCCTAGTAGTAGGCAATTCAGCTAAACACATTTACAGAAAGAGTCGGCTTTGGAGGCATATGCACCTTTAATTCCAGCAACGGGAGGCAGAAACAGGCCTGGTTCTAGGACAGCCAGAGCTACATAGTGAAACCCTGTTCTCACTCCCTCGCACCTCACATCTCTAGCACACACACACACACACACACACACACACACACACACACATGCTACACACACACACCACCTGCCAGGCACACACCAGTAAGCTTTTGAGATGACAGACTGTTTTTATTGCAAGCAACTACTCAACTTTGTATAGTTTAGTTGTCATTCGGTAACTGTCGTACAGAATGCGTAACGATAGTAGCAACAATGTTTGGAAATGTGCAAAGCCTGCTCATCTCTACCTGAGAGATCGCCCCAACACCATACGTCAAGTTTAAGACAAAAGCGTGCATGCCACCATTTAGGGGAAATCGAAATCAGGCTGTGCTTTAGATTATGAGACAGGGAGATTGAGTTTACTGTCCACAACTCCGAGAGGAACACACCCAGGGGCAATGTGCACCAGAATGAAAAACCTATAATGGCAGTGCGGGCGGTGATTAAACTAATCAGCCAGAGAGTTCATTGACGCACTTTGGCGGAATGAAACCCACTTCCAAATGAGATCTCACGCCTTGTGGGAATCAAACATTGAGACATCTTGTATTATACATCACGTCACTTGCTTTGAAGTTAGCGATTGTCTTTGGTGCCAGCGTAAGCTTCCTCCCTGTGATCTCTGGAGTAAACATGCAGGGAAGACTCTATTAATCAAGGCAAGGTTGGGAGATGCTCCAGGAAAGCCTCGAAATCTTGAAAGACCTGTGCTTTATTCCTGGAGCCTGACGTTGATTAATCTACAGCAGCGCGACAGTGCACTCAGCCCCTTTGACCATTGCATATTATTATTGTTATTGTTATTATCATTATTATTATCATTATTAATACATATTAAATACCATTTGGACTTCTGTTCATCAGCTCATTTGTTCTGTCTGAGAAACCAAAGCTCAGTAACATCTGGGCTTCCTTGCACCGATGGCAGATTACCTGTCCCAACAGGCCGTGGTGGATTTCTATCTTTAATGACGACAATGCAGACAGAGAAAAGCTGGATAGGACCTCCTGTCACTCAGTTTCTAGAGTCTCCTCCTCTAGTGTCTTGCATTTCTGAGTGTCCCCAGAGGTGTGGCCCATGCTATGGCCAGTGTCTGGCTACATGCACTGCAGGTTTGCAACGTGAACTAGATTCTTCCATCTGCAAGTCTCCTTAGGAGTTCATATGCTATTAGTGTGCCTGTGAGCACACTGCAGCTGTCTATCAGACACATCAGGTAGTAGGGCATTGGATCCCATTACAGATGGCTGTGAGCCACCATGTGGTTGCTGGGAACTGAACCCAGGACCTCCTGGAAGAGCAGAAGCGGTGCTCTCATCCACTGAGCCATCTCTCCAGCCTCCCATCTTTTAGCCAGTGACACTTTCCATAGCTCATATGGCAGGCACCAAACAACCATTTGAAAATAAATCAAACGTGCACCCCAGGGATTCTGCCTGCCCTGTTTGCTACATGCAGAGTCCAGGGTCCTAGTTCAACTCCTCACATCACAGTAAAATAAAGAGCAATTGACCAACGATATGCCCCTGTGTCGTCTCTGTTTGTCCAACCCTTTCTCCCATAGTGGTTCTTGCTGGTAGGACGGGCAGAGAGCAGAGAAGTGTGAGGTCCTGTACCGGATAACTGGAAGGGACGGTTGTTCACACTGGAATTCCTAAGGACAGAGGCAGCGGTGGAGGTTCTCTTCATGACAAGAGTCTCTGACCTTAGTGCCCATGTAAAAAGTTGGTGGTGCACACCTGCTGTCCAGTGTTGCGGGCAGAGAGGTTGCTGGGCAGCTGGCCAAAGGAATCAGTGAGCTCCCAGTTCAGGTAGAGACTCTGCCTCAAAAAACTGAGGTAGAGGGTGGAGAAGTATGCCCACTATGTGCCTCTTTTTGACTTCATAGTCACTGCCTACACACCTATACATTCCAGCATATGTGCTCTCTCTGTCTCTGTCTCTGTCTCTGTCTCTGCCCTGGCCCTTGTCTGTCTCTCTCTCTCTTCACACACACACATTATCATCAACGGTGGGAGGAGCGAGAGGACATTCATGGATATGCACACACGCTTCTCTCTGTGTCATCTAGCTGCACTCAAATTCCTTCCCTCCTCACTTACTTTGTGGGAGGTGCTTGGTGACTTGATAACTTTAGTCCCAGACCCAGGTGCTTGGTTGTTAATCTGCGGACGCTGTCCCGCCTGCCCTCACTCCAGTCAGCCTTCTCAGCATGTCCTAGGCCTGTTATACATCCTGGTTGGCATGGCCCTCAGCCTGCCTCCCAAACCCCCAGTCTTCGAGCTGGGCTGCTGGGACCCAGCTCTTCCTTCCCTGTATGTTCCCAGCTGTTCTACACTGGCCTCTGGGTCTCCTTGGTTCCTCTTCCTATCTCACCTTTCTTTCTCATGGCTCTGCTCAGCCTGACCTTCCAGATATCAGGCTATGCTCAATTTACCACAGCAAACCTTCTCCTCAGCCCATACCCAGGAGCAGCCAAATCCTCCTTTTCTTTTCTTTCTTCCTTCTTTTCCTTCTTCATTTGTCTAACGACCAACTTTTAGGGTCGGTGATCTGGCTTTTCAGATCCATAATCTTCACATCTTTTGAGAATTTGGGGACTAGAGACAAATCAGCCATTGGCATTCTCTCTTTCCATTTGAGAAGGTTCTCTGGGTTAAGAACCGCTGCTCTCCTTAAAGGATACCTGTTTAAAATGAAAATTAAAGAGTTTGAAGCATGGCCTATTGTTGACAGTGAGCAGTAAATCGACTCAAGCTGTGGAAGAAAGGGTCTGCGGGTCACAGGCCCAGAGCCGGGCTGCATCTGGGAACGGAAGCAAGTGCTGTGAAGGAAAACAAGCAGAGCAAAGAGCCTTCACCGCAGACCTGCAAACCTGTAGCTTCTAAAAGCCTCAGACTTGCTCATGGCTGCATGTCAGGGCGGGCTGCCTGGTCATGACCGTGGGCAGATGGCCCAAGTGGCCCAGGTCAGAGATAAACACGCTGTTCACTGATTGACCAGGGAGGGCAGCAGTTTCTCCTGCCATCCGTCTCCAGAGAGCCACTCTTCCAACCCCAAAGAGGTTTAGGATTTCAGGCTACCCTTGGGATTTCAAGAAGACTCTGTTCTGGCAGGCAGGGGACCAGGTCATGTGTACGTGGGGTGGGGTGGGGCTGGCCAAGGGAGATGGGAGATTTCTGCTAAAGCAGGGAAGATCTGCCTTTTTAAAGAGGTGTTTGTTGGAACCTTGTTAACTTGTAATCTGCTATGCCTCACAGAGAGCAAAGCAACTGCCTTCCTGAGGCGCTGGTCACGTTCACTTTCTGATCAGAGGCGCCTCTCAGCATTTCTCCTCCTTCACACTCTAAGGCCGTGTGTGTGTGTGTACAGCGTAGTATGTTAAAATGTGCCCCTCTCCTTGCCTGGCCCTAAGTTCCCAGAAATAACAACTCTGTAATCTCAAATATATTTACAAATACCTAGCCACAAGCTTTTGACTGTCTCTTGACAAGATTATAACTAATATCCAACATTTTAATCTAAATCTCTCAAGGTATACTGGCTCAGGTTCCACACACATTCTCCTTCCTCTTCCTGGGGGCTCAATCCTGTGCCTGGTGCCTGGCTCTATCCCAGAAATCTCTCTCCCTGTGGGACTGTTCCCTGTCAACCTGCACTTTTTTGCTTCACCCATCTTATCATGTTTGATGGCTGTATATGTATGAGTCACATGTGGGGCAGGCTCTGAATGGGCATTCCTTCAGTTTCTGTTCTAAACTTTGCCTCACTATCCCCTCCTAAGTGTATTCTTGTTCCCCATTTAAAGAAGGAGTGAAGCATCTGCATTTTGGTTGTCCTTCTTGAGTTTCATGTGTTCTATGCATCTAGGGTAATTCGAGCATTTGG
Organism: Rattus rattus; assembly: GCF_011064425.1. Taxonomy (NCBI): domain Eukaryota; kingdom Metazoa; phylum Chordata; class Mammalia; order Rodentia; family Muridae; genus Rattus; species Rattus rattus. Next base: position 213,110,340 of record NC_046155.1, on the reverse strand, counting down.
GGTAATATCCACTTATCAATGAGTACATACCATGTGTGTTTTTCTGTGATTGGGTTACCTCATTCAGGATGATATTTTCCAGTTCCATCCATTTGCCTATGAATTTCATAGTCATTGTTTTTGATAGCTGAGTAATATTCCATTGTGTAGATGTACCACATTTCCTGTATCCATTCCTCTGTTGAAGAGCATCTGGGTTCTTTCAAGCTTCTGGCTACTATAAATAAGGCTGTTATGAACATAGTGGAGCATGTGTCTCTGTTATATGTTGGGGCATCTTTTGGGTATATGCCCAAGAGAGGTATAGCTGGGTCCTCAGGTAGTTCAATGTCCAATTTTTGAGGAACCTCAAGACTGATTTCCAGAATGGTTGTACCAGTCTGCAATCCCACCAACAATGGAGGAGTGTTCCTCTTTCTCCACATCATTGCCAGCATCTGCTGTCGCAGGAGTTTTTGATCTTAGCTATTCTGATTGGTGTGAGGTGGAATCTCAGGGTTGTTTTGATTTGCATTTCCCTTATGACTAAAGGTGTTGAGTATTTCTTTAGGTGCTTCTCAGCCATTCGATATTCCTCAGCTGTGAATTCTTTGTTTAGCTCTGAACCCCATTTTTTAATAGGGTTATTTGTCTCCCTGCAGTCTAACTTCATGAGTTCCTTGTATCTTTTGAATATAAGCCCTGTACAGTTGTAGGATTGGTTGTACCAGTTGTAGGATTGGTAAAGATCTTTTCCCAATCTGTTGGTTGCCATTTTGTCTTAACAACAGTGTCTTTTGCCTTACAGAAGCTTTGTAGTTTTATGAGATCCTATTTGTCGATTCTTGATCTTAGAGCATAAGCCATTGGTGTTTTGTTCAGGAAATTTTCTCCAGTGCCCGTGTGTTGAGATGCTTCCCCACTTTTTCTTCTATTAGTTTGAGGTATCTGGTTTGATGTGGAGGTCCTTGATCCACTTGGACTTAAGCTTTGTACAGGGTGATAAGCATGGATCAATATGCATTCTTCTACATACTGACCTCCAGTTGAACCAGCACCATTTTCTGAAAATGCTATCCTTTTTCCATTGGATGGTTTTGGCTCCTTTGTCAAAAATCAAGTGACCATAGGTGTGTGGGTTCATTTCTGGGTCTTCAATTCTATTCCACTGGTCTATCTGCCTGTCTCTGTACCAATACCATACAGATTTTATCACTATTGCTCTGTAATACTGCTTGAGTTCAGGGATAGCATTCCCATGGAAGTCATTTTATTGTTGGGGATAGTTTTAGCTATCCTGGGTCTTTTGTTATTCCAGATGAAATTTCAAATTGTTGTGTCTAACTCTATAAAGAATTGGATTGGAATTTTGATAGGGAGTGCACTGAATCTGTAGATCACGTTTGGTAAAGGGGCCATTTTTACTATATTAATCCTGCCAGTCCATGAGCATGGGAGATCTTTCCATCATCTGAGATCTTCTTCAATTTCTTTCTTCAGAGGCTTGAAGTTCTTATCATACAACTTTTCACTTGCTTGGTTCAAGTCACACTGAGGTATTTTATATTATTTGGGACTATTATGAAGTGTGTTGTTTCCCTAATTTCTTTCTTAGCTTGTTTCTCTTTTGTGTAGAGGAAGGCTACTTATTTATTTGCATTAAATTTATACCCAGCCATTTTCCTGAAGGTGTTTAACAGGTTTAGTAGTTCTCTGGAGGAACTTTTGGGATCACTTAAATATACTATCATATCATCTGCAAATAGTGATATTTTGACTTCTTCCTTTCCAATCTGTATCTCTTTGATCTATTTTTCTTGTCTATTTGCTCTGGCTAGGACTTTGAGAACTATATTGAATAAGTAGGGAGCGAGTGGGCAGCCTTGTCTAGTCCCTGATTTTAGTGGGATTGCTTCAAGTTTCTCTCCATTTAGTTTAATGTTAACTACTGGTTTGCTGTATATGGCTTTTATTATTTTTAGGTATGGGCCCTGAATTCCTGTTCTTTCCAGGACTTTTATCATGAAGGGGTGTTGAATATTTTTAAATGCTTTCTCAGCATCTAATGAAATGATCATGTGCTTTTTATCTTTCAGTTTGTTTATATAGTGGATCACGTTGATGGTTTTCTGTATATTAAACCATCCCTGCATGCCTGGGATGAAGCCTACTTGATCATGGTGGATGATTGTTTTGATGTGTTCTTGGATTCGGTTTGCCAGAATTTTATTGAGTATTTTTTCGTCGATATTCATAAGGGAAATTGGTCTGAAGTTCTCTTTCTTTGTTTGGTCTTTGTGTGGTTTAGGTATAAGAGTAATTGTGGCTTCATATAAGGAATTCCGTAGTTCTCTGTCTGTTTTAATTTTGTGGAATAGTTTGGATAATACTGATATGAGGTCTTCTATGAAGGTCTGATAGAATTCTGCACTGAACCCATCTGGACCTGCGCTCTTTTTGGTTGGGAGATTTTTTTTTTTTTCATTAGAATGCATTTATTTGCTTATAATCTTTTCTTCCATATCACCTATCTTATTTCCAATCATGTAGGATTGTTAAGTGAATCTTTTTTTTTGTATTTTTTTTTATTAACTTGAGTATTTCTTATGTACATTTGGCAAACATCCCCTTCCCTCCCCCCCCTTCCTTATGGGTGTTCCCCTCCCCACCCTCCCCCCATTGCCGCCCTCCCCCCGACAGTCTAGTTCACTGGGGGGTTCAGTCTTAGCAGGACCCAGGGCTTCTCCTTCCACTGGTGCTCTTACTAGGATATTCATTGCTACCTATGAGGTCAGAGTCCAGGGTCAGTCCATGTATAGTCTTTAGGTAGTGGCTTAGTCCCTGGAAGCTCTGGTTGCTTGGCATTGTTGTACATATGGAGTCTCAAGCCCCTTCAAGCTCTTCCAGTTCATTCTCTGATTCCTTCAACGGGGGTCCCGTTCTCAGTTCAGTGGTTTGCTGCTGGCATTCGCCTCTGTATTTGCTGTATTCTGGCTGTGTCTCTCAGGTTCGATCTACATCCGGCTCCTGTCGGTCTGCACTTCTTTGCTTCATCCATCTTGTCTAGTTGGGTGGCTCTATATGTATGGGCCACATGTGGGGCAGGCTCTGAATGGGTGTTCCTTCAGTCTCTGTTTTAATCTTTGCCTCTCTCTTCCCTGCCAAGGGTATTCTTGTTCCCCTTTTAAAGAAGGAGTGAAGCCTTCACATTTTGATCATCCGTCTTGAGTTTCATTTGTTCTAGGCCACTAGGGTAATTCAAGCATTTGGGCTAATAGCCACTTATCAGTGAGTGCATACCATGTATGTCTTTCTGTGATTGGGTTAGCTCACTCAGAATGATATTTTCCAGTTCCAACCATTTGCCTCACAATTTCATAAAGTCGTTGTTTTTGATAGCTGAGTAATATTCCATTGTGTAGATGTACCACATTTTCTGTATCCATTCCTCTGTTGAAGGGCATCTGGGTTCTTTCCAGCTTCTGGCTATTATAAATAAGGCTGCGATGAACATAGTGGAGCACGTGTCTTTTTTATATGTTGGGGCATCTTTTGGGTATATGCCCAAGAGAGGTATAGCTGGATCCTCAGGCAGTTCAATGTCCAATTTTCTGAGAAACCTCCAGACTGATTTCCAGAATGGTTGTACCAGTCTGCAACCCCACCAACAATGGAGGAGTGTTCCTCTTTCTCCGCATCCTCGCCAGCATTTGCTGTCACCTGAGTTTTTGATCTTAGCCATTCTCACTGGTGTGAGGTGAAATCTCAGGGTTGTTTTGATTTGCATTTCCCTTATGACTAAAGATGTTGAACATTTCTTTAGGTGTTTCTCAGCCATTCGGCATTCCTCAGCTGTGAATTCTTTGTTTAGCTCTGAACCCCATTTTTAATAGGGTTATTTGTCTCCCTGGGGTCTAACTTTTTGAGTTCTTTGTATATTTTGGATATAAGGCCTCTATCTGTTGTAGGATTGGTAAAGATCTTTTCCCAATCTGTTGGTTGCCGTTTTGTCCTGACCACAGTGTCCTTTGCCTTACAGAAGCTTTGCAGTTTTATGAGATCCCATTTGTCGATTCTTGATCTTAGAGCATAAGCCATTGGTGTTTTGTTCAGGAAATTTTTTCCAGTGCCCATGTGTTCCAGATGCTTCCCTAGTTTTTCTTCTATTAGTTTGAGTGTGTCTGGTTTGATGTGGAGGTCCTTGATCCACTTGGACTTAAGCTTTGTACAGGGTGATAAGCATGGATCGATCTGCATTCTTCTACATGTTGACCTCCAGTTGAACCAGCACCATTTGCTGAAAATGCTATCTTTTTCCATTGGATGGATTTGGCTCCTTTGTCAAAAAAATCAAGTGACCATAGGTGTGTGGGTTCATTTCTGGGTCTTCAATTCTATTCCATTGGTCTATCTGTCTGTCTCTGTACCAATACCATGCAGTTTTTATCACAATTGCTCTGTAATACTGCTTGAGTTCAGGGATAGCGATTCCCCCCGAAGTCCTTTTATTGTTGAGCATAGTTTTAGCTATCCTGGGTTTTTTGTTATTCCAGATGAATTTGCAAATTGTTCTGTCTAACTCTTTGAAGAATTGGATTGGTATTTTGATGGGGATTGCATTGAATCTGTAGATCGCTTTTGGCAGAATGGCCATTTTTACTATATTAATCCTGCCAATCCATGAGCATGGGAGATCTTTCCATCTTCTGAGGTCTTCTTCAATTTCTTTCTTCAGAGTCTTGAAGTTCTTGTTGTACAAATCTTTTTACTTGCTTGGTTAAAGTCACACCGAGGTACTTTATATTATTTGGGTCTATTATGAAGGGTGTCGTTTCCCTAATTTCTTTCTCGGCTTGTTTCTCTTTTTGTGTAGAGGAAGGCTACTGATTTATTTGAGTTAATTTTATACCCAGCCACTTTGCTGAAGTTGTTTATCAGCTTTTAGTAGTTCTCTGGTGGAACTTTTGGGATCACTTAAATATACTATCATATCATCTGCAAATAGTGATATTTTGACTTCTTCTTTTCCGATCTGTATCCCCTTGACCTCCTTTTTTGTTGTCTGATTGCTCTGGCTAGAACTTCAAGAACTATATTGAATAAGTAGGGAGAGAGGGGCAGCCTTGTCTAGTCCCTGATTTTAGTGGGATTGCTTCAAGTTTCTCCATTTAGTTTAATGTTAGCCACTGGTTTGCTGTATATGGCTTTTACTATGTTTAGGTATGGGCCTTGGATTCCTATTCTTTCCAGGACTTTTATCATGAAGGGGTGTTGAATTTTGTCAAATGCTTTCTCAGCATCTAATGAAATGATCATGTGGTTTTGTTCTTTCAGTTTGTTTATATAATGTATCACGTTGATGGTTTTCCGTATATTAAACCATCCCTGCATGCCTGGGATGAAGCCTACTTGATCATGGTGGATGATTGTTTTGATGTGCTCTTGGATTTGGTTTGCCAGAATTTTGTTGAGTATTTTTTCGCGTCGATGTTCATAAGGGAAATTGGTCTGAAGTTCTCTTTCTTTGTTGGGTCTTTGTGTGGTTTAGGTATAAGAGTAATTGTGGCTTCATAGAAGGAGTTCGGTAGTGCTCCATCTGTTTCAATTCTGTGGAATAGTTTGGATAATATTGGTATGAGGTCTTCTATGAAGGTCTGATAGAATTCTGCACTAAACCCGTCTGGACCTGGGCTCTTTTTGGTTGGGAGACCATTAATGACTGCCTCTATTTCCTTAGAGTTATGGGGTTGTTTAACTGGTTTATCTGTTCCTGATTTAACTTCGGTACCTGGTATCTGTCTAGGAAATTGTCCATTTCCTGCAGATTTTCAAGTTTTGTTGAGTATAGGCTTTTATAGTAAGATCTGATGATATTTTTGAATTTCCTCTGAATCTGTAGTTATGTCTCCCTTTTCATTTCTGATTTTGTTAATTTGGACACACTCTCTGTGTCCTCTCGTTAGTCTGGCTAAGGGGTTTATCTATCTTGTTGATTTTCTCAAAGAACCAACTTTTGGTTCTGTTGATTCTTTCTATGGTCCTTTTTGTTTCTACTTGGTTGATTTCGGCTCTGAGTTTGATTATTTCCTGCCTTCTACTCCTCCTGGGTGTATTTGCTTCTTTTTGTTCTAGAGCTTTTAGGTGTGCTGTCAAGCTGCTGACATATGCTCTTTCCTGTTTCTTTCTGTAGGCACTCAGCGCTATGAGTTTTCCTCTTAGCACAGCTTTCATCGTGTCCCATAAGTTTGGGTATGTTGTACCTTCATTTTCATTAAATTCTAAAAAGTTTTTAATTTCTTTCTTTATTTCTTCCTTGACCAGGTTATCATTGAGTAGAGCATTGTTCAATTTCCACGATATGTGGGCATTCTTCCTTATTGTTATTGAAGACCAGCTTTAGGGCCGTGGTGGTCCGATAGCACGATGGGATTATTTCTATCTTTCTGTACCTGTTGAGGCCCGTTTTTTGACCAATTATATGGTCAATTTTGGAGAAAGTACCATGAGGAGCTGAGAAGAAGGTATATCCTTTTTGCATTAGGGTAGAACGTTCTATAAATATCCGTTAAGTCCATTTGGCTCATGACTTCTCTTAGTCTGTCTACGTCTCTGTTTAATTTCTGTTTCCATGATCTGTCCATTGATGAGAGTGGGGTGTTGAAGTCTCCTACTATTATTGTGTGAGGTGCAATGTGTGTTTTGAGCTTTAGTAAGGTTTCTTTTACGTATGTAGGTGCCCTTGTATTTGGGGCATAGATATTTAGGATTGAGAGTTCTTCTTGGTGGATTTTTCCTTTGATAAATATAAAGTGTCCTTCCTTATCTTTTTTGATGACTTTTAGTTGAAAATTGACTTTATTTGATATTAGAATGGCTACTCCAGCTTGCTTCTTCCGACCATTTGCCTGGAAAGTTGTTTTCCAGCCTTTCACTCTGAGGTAGTGTCTGTCTTTGTCTCTGAGGTGTGTTTCCTGTAGGCAGCAGAATGCAGGGTCCTCGTTGCGTATCCAGTTTGTTAATCTATGTCTTTTTATTGGGGAGTTGAGGCCATTGATGTTGAGAGATATTAAGGAATAGTGATTATTGCTTCCTGTTATATTCATACGTGGATGTGTTATGTTTGTGTGCTTTTCTTCTCTTTGTTTTGTTGCCAAAACGATTAGTTTCTTTGCCTCTTCTTGGGTATAGCTTGCCTCCTTATGTTGGGCTTTACCATTTATTATCCTTTGTAGTGCTGGATTTGTAGAAAGATATTGTGTAAATTTGGTTTTGTCATGGAATATCTTGGTTTCTCCATCTATGTTAATTGAGAGTTTTGCAGGATACAGTAGCCTGGGCTGGCATTTGTGTTCTCTTAGGGTCTGTATGACATCAGTCCAGGATCTTCTGGCCTTCATAGTTTCTGCTTAAAAAGTCTGGTGTGATTCTGATAGGTCTGCCTTTATATGTTACTTGACCTTTTTCCTTACTGCTTTTAATATTCTTTCCTTATTTTGTGCATTTGGTGTTTTGACTATTATGTGACGGGAGGTGTTTCTTTTCTGGTCCAATCTATTTGGAGTTCTGTAGGCTTCTTGTATGCCTATGGGTATCTCTTTTTTTAGGTTATGGAAGTTTTCTTCTATGATTTTGTTGAAGATATGTACTGGTCCTTTGAGCTGGGAGTCTTCACTTTCTCTTCTATACCTATTATCCTTAGGTTTGATCTTCTCATTGAGTCCTGGATTTCCTGTATGTTTTGGACCAGTAGCTTTTTCCGCTTTACATTATCTTTGACAGTTGAGTCAATGATTTCTATGGAATCTTCTGCTCCTGAGATTCTCTCTTCCATCTCTTGTATTCTGTTGGTAAAGCTTGTATCTACAGCTCCTTGTCTCTTCTTTTGGTTTTCTATATCTAGGGTTGTTTCCATGTGTTCTTTCTTGATTGCTTCTATTTCCATTTTTAATTCCTTCCACTGTTTGATTGTGTTTTCCTTTAATTCTTTCAGGGATTTTTGTGTCTCCTCTCTATGGGCTTCTACTTGTTTATTTATGTTTTCCTGGAATTCTTTCATACATTTTTGCGATTCCTCTCTGTAGGCTTCTACTTGTTCTCTAAGGGAGTTCATCATGTCTTTCTTGAAGTTCTCCAGCATCATGATCAAATATGATTTTGAATCTAGATCTTGCTTTTCTGGTGTGTTTGGATATTCCATGTTTGTTTTGATGGGAGAATTGGGCTCCGATGGTGCCATGTAGTCTTGGTTTCTGTTGCTTGGGTTCCTGCGCGTGCCTCTCGCCATCAAATTATCTCTAGTGTTACTTTGTTCTGCTATTTCTGACAGTGGCTAGACTGTCCTATAAGCCTGTGTGTCAGGAGTGCTGTAGACCTGTTTTCCTGTTTTCTTTCAGTTATGGGGACAGAATGTTCTGCTTTCGGGCGTGTAGTTTTTCCTTTCTACAGGTCTTCAGCTGTTCCTGTGGACCTGTGCCTTGAGTTCACCAGGCAGGTCACTTGCAGCAGAAAAGTTGGTCTTACCTGTGGCCCCGAGGCTCAAGTTCGCTCGCGGGGTTCTGCCCACGGGCTCTCCGCGGTGGCAGCGACCAGGAAGATCTGCGCAGCCTCTTCCGGGAGCCTCCGTGCACCAGGGTTCCAGATGGCCTCCGGTGTTTTCCTCTGGAGTCAGTAATGTGTGCAGAGAGCAGTCTCTTCTGGTTTCGCAGGCGTGTCTGCCTCTCTGAAGGTTTAGCTCTCCCTCCCACGGGATTTGGGTGCAGAGAACTGTTTACCCGGTCTGTTTCCTTCAGGTTCCGGCGGTGTCTCAGGCAGGGCTCCTGCTGCTCCTGGGCCCTCCCCCACAGGAACCCAGAGGCCTTGTACAGTTTCCTCTTGGGTCAGGGATGTGGGCAGGGGTGGGCAGTGTTGGTGGTCTCTTCCGCTCTGCAGCCTCAGGAGTGCCCACCCGACCAGGCAGTAAGGTATCTCTCCCACGGGTTGGTTGGGAGATTTTAATGACTGCTTCTATTTCTTTAAGAGTTATGGGGCTGTTTAAATGGTTTATCTGTTCCTGATTTAACTTTGCTACCTGGTATCTGTCTAGGAAATTGTCCATTTCCTGCAGATTTTCAAGTTTTGTTGAATATAGGCTTTTGTAGTAGGATCTGATGATTTTTTGAATTTCCTCTGATTCTGTAGTTATGTTTCCCTTTTCATTTCTGAGTTTGTTAATTTGGACATACTCTCTGTGTCCTCCAGTTAGTCTGGGTAAGGGTTTACCTATCTTGTTGATTTTCTCAAAGAACCAGCTTTTGGTTCTATTGAGTCTTTGCATAGTCCTTTTTGCTTCTACTTGGTTGATTTCAGCTCTGATTTTGATTATTTCATGCCTTCTACTCCTCCTGGGTGTATTTGCTTCTTTTTGTTCTAGAGCTTTTAGGTGTGTTGTCAAGCTGCTGATATATGCTCTCTCCTGTTTCTTTCTGCAGGCACTCAGAGTCTTGAGTTTTCCTCTTAGCCAAGCCTTCTTTGTGTCCCAGAAGTTTTGGTATGTTGTACCTTCATTTTCATTAAATTCTAAGTCTTTTTAATTTCTTTCTTTATTTCTTCCTTGACCGGGTTATCATTGAGCAGAGCATTGTTCAACTTCCATGTATATGTGGGCGTTTTTTCCTATTGTTATTGAAGATCAGCTTTAGCCCGTGGTGGTCTGATAGGAGGCATGGGATTATTTCTATCTTTCTGTTTCTGTTGAGGCCTGTTTTTTGTCCGATTATATGGTCAGTTTTGGAGAAAGTACCATGAGGTGGTAAGAAGAAGGTATATCCTTTTGTTTTAGTATAGAATGTTGTATAAATATCTGTTAAGTCCATTTGTTTCATGACTTCTCTTAGTCTGTCTATGTCTCTGTTTAATTTCTGTTTCCATGATCTGTCCATTGATGAGAGTGTTGTGTTGAAATCTCCTACTATTATTGTGTGAGGTGCAATGTGCGCTTTGAGCTTTAGTAAGGTTTCTTTTATGTATGTAGGTGCCCTTGTATTTGGAGCATAGATATTTAGGATTGAGAGTTCAACTTGGTGGATTTTTCCTTTGATGAATGTGAAGTGTCCTTCCTTATCTTTTTTGATGACTTTTGGTTGAAAATCGATTTATTCGATATTGGAGTGGCTACTCCAGCTTGCTTCTTCAGACCATTTGCTTGGAAAGTTGTTTTCCAGCCTTTCACTCTGAGGTAGTGTCTGTCTTTGTCTCTGAGGTGTGTTTCCTGTAGGCGTGTTTCCTGCAGGATCCTCATTGTGTATCTAGTTTGTTAATCTATCTCTTTTTATTGGGGAACTGAGTCCATTGATGTTGAGAGATATTAAGGAATAGTGATTGTTGCTTCCTGTTATTTTTATATTTGGAGGTGAGATTATGCTTGTGTGCTTTTCTTTGTTTTGTTGCAAAACGATTAGTTTCTTGCTTTTTCTAGGGTGTAGCTTGTCTCCTTGTGTTGGGATTTATCATTTATTATCCTTTGTACCGTCGGATTTGTAGAAAGATACTGTTTAAATTTGGTTTTGTCATGAAATATCTTGGTTTCTCCATCTATGTTAATGGAGTGTTTTGCTGGATACAGTAGCCTGGGCTGGCATTTGTGTTTTCTTGGAGTCTGTATGACATCTGTCCAGGATCTTCTGGCTTTCACAGTCGCTGTTCTGAAGTCTGGTGTAATTCCGATAGGTCTGCTTTTATATGTTACTTGACATTTTTCCCTTACTGCTTTCAATATTCTTTCTTTGTTTTATGCATTTGGTGCTTTGAGTATTATGTGATGGGAGGAGTTTCTGTTCTGGTCCAATGTATTTGGAGTTCTGTAGACTTCTTTTATGTTTATGGCCATCTCTTTCTTTAGGTTAGGGAATTTTTCTTTTATGATTTTGTCGAAGATATTTACTGGTCCTTTGAGTTGGGAGTCTTCACTCTCTTCTATACCTATTATCCTTAGGTTTGATCTTCTCATTGTGTCCTGGATTTCCTGTATGTTTTGGGCCAGTAGCTTTTTCCGTTTTACATTATCTTTGACCATTGTGTTGATGCTTTCTATGGAATCTTCTGCTCCTGAGATTCTCTTCTATCTCTCCTATTCTGTTGGTGATGCTTGTATCTATGGCATCTTGTCTCTTCCTTTGGTTTTCTATATCCACAGTTGTCTCCCTTTGTTCTTTCTTTATTGTTTCTATTTCCATTTTCAATTCCTTCACTTGTTTGATTGTGGTTTTCGTGTAATTCTTTCAGGGATTTTTGTGTTTCCTCTCTAAGGGCTTCTATTTGCTTACTTGTTTTTTCCTGCATTTCTGTAAGGGAGTTCTTTATGTCTTTCTTGAAGTCCTCCATCATGATGATGAAATGTGATTTTAAATCTAGATCTTGCTTTTCTGTTGTGTTTGGATATTCAGTGTTTGCTTTGGTGGGAGAATTGGGCTCCAACATTGCCATATAGTCTTGGTTTCTGTTGCTTGGGTTCCTGCACTTTCCTCTCACCATCAGGTTGTCCCTGGTGTTACCTTGTTTTGCTATTTCTGACAGTGGCTTGACTGTCTTATAGGCCTGTGTGTCAGGAATGCTGTGGACCCATTTTCCATTTTTTTTTCAGCCAGTTATGGCAACAGAGTGTTCTGCTTTCAGGCGTGTAGTCATTCCTGTCCACTATCTTTCAGCTGTCCCTATGGATGGGAACCAGAAGGTCCTGTTCCTGCTTTTCCTGGGTCCCTGTGCACAGGGGGCCCGTATGGCCCTAGGCATTTTCCTCTAGAATCAGAAATGTAGGCATAGAATAGTCACCTCTGGTATCTGTCCCTCTGAAGGTCTAGATCTCCCTTCCTCAGGATTCGGGTGCAGGGAAGTGTTTGACTGGGTCTGTTCAGATCTGGGCAATGTCTGGACCGCAGGGCTCCTGCAGCTTGAGACTGTCCTTATCTTCCTGTGCTTAGAGGCTCTATACAGTTTCCTCTTGGGCCAGGGATGTATACAAAGGTGGGTAGAACTGGCCGTCTCTCCTGCCCTGGAGTCACAGGATTGCCCACACATCTGGGTGATCAGCTCTCTCTCCCATGGGGTTGGGGAGCAGGGAGCTGTGGGTCAGTATAAGCAAGGTTCAGGCACCAGGTAGAAACTGGAAATGTCTGGTTCCAGAGGACTTTTGCCTTTGTGTTTCCTAAGTCCACCATGCAGATCACTTGAAGCAGAAAAGTTGGTCTTACCTTTGGTCTCGGGCCTAAATTTGCTCTTTGGGGCTAGATTTTGGCTCCCTGTGAGGGCAGCAACCAGAAGGGCCTGCCCCTCCTTCTCCTGGTTCCCTGAGCATAGGGTCCCAGATGGCGCTAGGCGTTTTCCTCTAGAGTCAGAAATGTGGACAGAGAGTGGTCTCCTCTGGTTTCCGAGGCATGTCTGTCCCTCTGAAACTCTAGCTCTCCCTCACACTGGATTTGGGTGCAGGTTGCTGTTTGACTGGGTCTGTTCAGATTTGGGCAAAGTCTGGACTGCAGGGCTCCTGCAGCTTGACTGCCCTTATCTTCCTGTACTCAGAGGCCCTATATAGTTTCCTTTTGGGTCAAGGATGTGGGCAAAGGTGGGCAGAAGTGGCAGTCTCTCCTGCCCTGCAGTCTCAGGATTTCCCACACATCTGGGCGATCAGCTCTCTCTCCCACGGGGATTTTTTGCTCGTGGTTTTTTGTTGTTGTTGTTGATTTTATTTGTTTTTTAAAGGAGATTTTTATTTTTGCCTGTTATTTTGAATACTTTGGTGAGTGAACTTTTCTTCCAATTCTGTAAATGATCTTATTCCCACAGCTGGTTCATGTAATCTCTAATTTATCAGTGGGACTTCTATAGCTTTCATTAACTCTGTGAAAGATCTTGAGATTGGAAGATTATCATGGATTATGTTTGTGAACCAACAGAAATAGCATAAATCTTCATTCAAGGGAGGCAAAGGTGTCAGAGAGTGAGGATATGAGGACATGGAAACACATCTGGAAGATTATGGTTCGGTAGTGCAGAAAGGGCCCACAGGTAAGAAGCTTTTATAGAGTTAGTGCAGTTTTATCAACATGTATATTTTAGCTCCTAAAAGCCACCAATGACCAGAAATGCAAGGTTTTAAATTCATATTGTTTGAAGCTATGAAGTCACTGTAAGAGTAAGAGGACAATATCCAAATATCTGAAGACAGAAAATGTATTTTCAAGTCTAATAAGAATTTCAAGTCTCTGGCAAGAGGTGGCAGCATTATCTCCATAGATTGTCCTTCAAAACAAAAATGTTTGGGACCACGGAGCCAGTAGGCATAGACACCAGCCTGCCCACATCCTGCATCATACATTTCTTCTGCTCAGCCTTAAACGCGTGGGTGTCACAGTTTAATAAACATATATTTGTGTAGAAACAGTAATCAAGAGGAAAGAAAGATATTAAGGCTCATACATTTTCTTGTAAATCTACTTAATGCTCAGTAGAGGTCAGTAATGGAGCATGGTAGAGAAAGATTAAGCTATGAAAACAGTGAATATGAATTCAACTGCACCCTGGGGTTATCATGCATGACTTTCAAAAGTAACTGAGAGATATAGTTTATTTTAAATAGTAAATGTTTTGAGAAATGTGAAGTTGTTTTGTTGGCAATTTTCTGGGAAGCATAACTTACATTCAATAAAATGCACTCCTTCTAAATGATGAAAGCAGAGGGTCTCGTCAAATGTGTGAGTCACGAGGTGAGGTTAGTAATGTTGACTCCCCTCACTTATGGTTCATCATCAAGTCCCAGTCCAAGAAGCCACTGGTGTGCTGCGCCAGATTAGATTTGTTCCTTTGAGATACAAATTTCGTTTAATGTTCAGTTCTATGTTTGACTCACAATCATGACAAAAATCCCAGGTGAGATATACAGAAAGTTTGTGATGGCAGTAATTTTCTTCTCACTCTTTCTTTAGGAATTAGTGTTTTATTAACTTGCTCTTCTAATAAAAGTATTTGTTAAAATATCCATTCCCTTAGTTTTATCCTATTCCATAATAAAATAATATCTTGAAGGTCCAGTTAACTTTTTAACCCTGACATGATTTTCTTTTCATTTTGTTTTCTGATTCCTTTAGAATACAGATAGGCACTTTTGTTTCTCACCAGCATTGCTGGCTGCTTCCAGAGCAGATGTTGATTAGAGATGAGCAGAAGAGAATAGTTGGACTGACTCCCATACAGTCATCAGAACAATTTCTAAGTAAATCCTGACATTTCCTTCAAGTATTGCTTAAAATTTAAGAAGCATAACATGGCACATGTTATGGCTGGACTCTGTGGGAGACATAACTCTCCAATGCAGTAAAGCTGGGAGGTGGGGCTGGAAATCCTGTGACTAGCTATGAGGCTTGGAGTCATGCTGGGATGGTGAGGTGAAGCCTTGGCAGAAGTGAGTTGGTCCCTGCAAGAGTCTGCTCTGGTAAATATGAATCTGGATGCCTCTTGCTCTCACAGTCCTTCCTCATGCCTCTTTACCTTCCACCCTCAGGTGACACAGCTCAAAGGCTTTCAGCAGGGCCAGCAGTGTGTTCTGTCTTGGATCTCCCAGAGCTCTAACATGTGAGCTGAAAGCATTTTCATTGTAAACTGAAAGTCCCAGAACAGGACATTCTAACCTGTTTTAAAATTCTTCAAAGTCTAATGACCAATAAAAGAGAATGTAACAAACCCGAGCACAGTTATTTTCAGGCTGCTTGAAAGCCATTTACTGACCCCCCTTGTGTCTGATCTAGCAACCTCTTGTCTCTCAGAACTTTAAAAAATATATTTGTGTGTAGGTGTGAATGCATGTGACTCCACCACTTTCCCTCTCCCCTCTCTCTGTGTGATTGTATACCACATTTATGCAGGTGCTGAAGGATGCCACAAGAGGGAGTTTGATTCTTTCGAGTTTGATTTTCTGGCAGTTATCAACATGATTGTTATTTGTCTGGGTGTTAATAACTGAACTTTGATTTTCTGGAAGAGTAGCAAGCCATTTGGTCCCCTGAGCCATTTCTCTAGTCCGCATGAGAAATTTTAAACATGAACTCAGTATGTACTGACCATTCAAGTCAATACATACAGTGATCCACTAATTATCGCTATGACAGAGTGTCTGACAAATGCAGTCTGTTTTAGCAAAACATCTTCTCATAAGACAGCTTCCAGAAAAACATCATGTGATTCAACTCAGTATCCAAAGAAATCAAAAATTTCCATCTCAGAGCAGCAGCAATGTTGTACAGGGAGGTCTGGTTTATAGGAGATCATAACAACCCAGCACATGGAGTTTTTTTTTTTTAATCTGAATACAGTTTATCTCTTCTGAAGGTAGATATTCTGCTATATGGTTAGAAATTCCTTATTTTCTTGATATCAGATGGATTGTTTATAGCTTATTCAGCACGTATTCAGCACGTCTATAGTCTTTGTGTTATCCTGGACAAGAGGGGTTCATGGGGACTGAATTCTGGGACTTTCTTCAAGGAAATGTTGACTTAATGGTGCAAAACACAGGGGAGCCCAAAGGCTAGGGCATGTTTGAAAGAAAGATGATGTTGAAAGACATTAAAGTGGGAAAAGGAGTGAAAGATAATTGGACCCATATTCTCTAAAATACATACTTTCTTATATTTCCACACACTAATTTTTTCAGAAGCAATTTAACTTCAAAGAAGAGAAAATTTATATTAGAAGGTCTTTGTTTTAGGGAAAAGTAGTTTTTAAAAAACTACTTTTGATTGACAGGTAGAAAGTATACATTCCTCTGCTAAAACATTTAAAAATATACCTGCTGGGCCCTCACCCTGGCCATGCTGGCCTGGGAAGGCTCAAAGAAAGATACCCAAGTGCCCACTCTAGCCACACAGACCCAGGGCTGCCTGAAGAAAGATATGTTTGCACCTGCAGCTAGTGCCACTACAATGGATGAATGTGCAGGGGAGAGAGGAGAAAGGAATACATGTGGTGCAGAAATGAAAGAGAAAGTGAAGCTGAGGGGTTCATATACTGTGGAGAAAGATGGAAATTGAAACTCAATGGCACTTGAGGAGTAGGCAGACATGGGGAGACCAAAGTAATGTCCTGGCCTGGGCTGCCAGCAAGGGTCACGTCCATGGTCCTGCTGCAGCTGGGATTTGTATTGATGCCTGCAACCTGAGTTACCATCAAAGGCCAAGTGGATGCCTGTGGTGTAGGTGGCCACTAGAGACCATGTGGATAACTGAGAGCTGTGATATCATGAGAAGTAAGCTCATCCAAGTGGCCTGTGCTGCCACTACAGACTTTGGGAACATTAGGGCTCATCCTACTGCTGCAGGCGATGTCTCGGTCTCTGGTCCTACGGCAGCCTGGATCTGTGTTGATGTCCCAGGTCTGTTTTACCACCAAAGGCCATGCGTATGTCCCTGGTCTGGGCTGAGGCACTGTGCTGAGCTGGCCACACCCCTTGCCTGTGCAGCACTTTAGAGCTGACTAAATCAGAGGTAATGGTGCAGGGTGGGAAGCAGGTGACCCACCCTGAGAGAAGGAGTGCAGGAGAACTGGTGTCTTAGAGTTTTATCGTTATGAAGAGCACCATGTCCAAGGCAACTCTTATAAGGACAACATTTAATTGGGGCTGGTTTACAGGTTCAGTCTCTTATCATCAAGGCAGGAAGCATGGCAGTGTCTAGGTAGGCATGGCTGGAGGAGCCAAGATTTCTACACCTTTATCTGAAGGCAGCCAGGAGAAGACTGTCTTCCAGGTAACCCCACAGTGACATATTTTTTCTAATAAGGCCACATCTACTTTAACCAGGCCAGGGACAGGGAGATGATTGGGGTTGCGGTGCATGTTGTGAAATTCACAAAGAATCAATAAAAAAATAACAAACCAACCAACCAACCAAACAAACAAAAGCCCAGAAATCCTGCTAGCTATTTGTATCCCTTCACTTGAGAGTTGCTATGCACTCTATTGATTGCTATCTTTGATGATGTTAAGTATTTACTTGTGAATTATTTGCCATTGTCAATTTTTAGAGTCATAGTCAAATTCAGAGTTTTATTCATGCTAGGCAATTGCTGTACCCCTTTGTCTCCAGGTTTGATATTTTTTATTTTCTTGCCAGAATTAATGGGAAGAGACTTATTAGGACCCCTCCCTTTCTCTCTGTTGAGAAGAGTTGATGCATTCACATAGCCGACATTGAGTTCTGCAGAGCACAGGTTTCCAAAAAGCCCAGGCAGGAATGATTTCTTCCATGTCTCTGGGTAGACAGAAATAAACCCATGCTGTCACAGATGCTAGGCAAGTAGTCTACTACTGAGCTACAGTTTTATCTCTGAGGCATAGTTTGAATGTTCATAGGTATCTTGCAGAGGAAGAACATGACTAGTGATGTTACCGAACTGTGCAAAGACAAATGTGGATTTGAACCAGCTCACTCCAACACCCATTCCTTGTGTCTTGTCTGCATCTTAGAGAAATCCATGTATGTGTGTGGAACTGTATCATATGCCCTGGGTATGGTAGGGAGGAATCTGCACACTTCCAAAGACAAAGGCCCATTCTCTTTTCTCCTTTGTTATATAGAAATGGCTGTCAGGGTGCTGTTTGCTCGACCATGAACAAACAGGGCTTGATGTAAGAAGGGACCCATTATGTCTTAGTTCTCACATTATGTAGTACAAATAGTTATAGAAAATGTAATTTCAAGAGATGTAGTGAAGATCAAAGCTTATTACCTTTTAAATGATATGAAAACATTGACTGTGATCATATAGGTAACTTTCTGCTTTCATCATACAAACTTCAGAAACTTAAAAGTTGTCTGATATGTGTGTGTGTGTGTGTGTGTGTGTGTGTGTGTGTGTATGTGTGTCTGGTGCCTGTGTGTGTGTTTGCATAATCAACTGGTGGCATGTGTGTTTGTGAGGGCATGTATGCAAGTATGAGTACATGCATGTAGAAGTCAGGGGACAATCTATCATATCATTTCTCCAAAGTTATTGACCTTTTGTTTTGAGACAGATTCTCTCACTGTAGGCTAAATTGACTGATCAGTGTGCTTCGTGGTTCCTTTGTCTCCATTTCCTAGCACTGGGATTACAAGTGTATGTCACTATGTTTATGTTATAGTTTCTGGGTACTGGACTCAGGTCGTCATGCTTATGTGGTAAGACTGTTACTGACTAGGATATCCACTCAGCATGGAGTTCTGTGTAAATCTTTGCAGTATTTTTCTGAGACAAATCATGAACAAAAAACTTTCTTGTGGGTGCTAATGTCTTGCATTGTTAGGAATTAGAGGGAGAAACTCCTAGCATGTCCTGATATTTATATTATAAATATAATATATGTTTATATTAAAGCTAAAATTATCCTGGGTGGGTGTCCCCCTCTTAAAAGCCTTAACTGCTGCTTTCAGAGCTGTTCAGAACACCTGTCAATACTACCCAATGAACTCTGGTGTAGTTAGGCAGTCTTGGTGTAGATGCTTGCTAAAGACATGTCTTCAAATTTGATTAGTGTAGAGAAGCAAGACTTCATTTAACATTAATCTTGTATTAAGAAAACAGTGTTCTTTGGCTGGAACAAACTCAACTGCCTTACATTTTGTTAATGGCATGTATTTAAAACTGAAGTTAAGCTAAGCTAGAAAATTATGGGTCTACCGCAGCATAGGAAGTCAATCTCACAATAAAATATTACAAAAATTATTAAAAACTGGTATGGTAGTGTTGACTTTTCTAAATATTCTGCCATGTTTTCTGCCTTTCACATTGGTCTCTGTGGAAGCTTTTGGTTATTTCTTATGGCTTTATATTTTTTGGCTTGTTTAAAAAAAGTCACTTGTGGAGAATGCAGCAGGAGACATCTTTTACTCAAAGAGAATAGAAGCAAGCCCAGATAGCAATACTTTTGTGGACTTAAGTATCTAGAACAGAAAGCTCTTCGATTCTTTTCTTTTAAGTAGAATTAGTCACAGTAGTGCCTCAGACTTCTGAATATTTATTACTAAATTTGACCATATGTGATTATTAATCTTGATTGTCAATTGATGACATTTGAAGTCACCATGGCAACGAACTATTAGGATATATGCAAGAAATTTTTCTAGATGAGATTAATTGAAGTGGGAGAACCACTTAAGCATGGATGGCACCACTGCATGGGTTGGGGTCTTGGACTGCACATTAACCAGAATGGTAAGCAGAAGTATTTGCCTCTGGTTCCTGACAATGTGATCAGATGCCTTGCCTTCCCTACCATGCCAGACTGTATCCTTCTAAACTCCAACCCAATTCCTTCCTTTGCTGGACCGTATCCTTCTAAACTATAAGTCAATTCCTTCCTTAAGTTGCTTTGTCACATATTCTGTCATGGCTTTTTTCCATGACTTGGGCAGCTATCTTCTCAGATACCGGGGGCTTTAGACAGAAGTCTGAGCAGAGACTGCAATCTTGGTCTACGGAACCTAGTAAGTAAGTATTTGTGAATCATTACGAGAGAAAAGGTTTGAGATAATGATATGGATAATAATACAAAGTGAGAAATGAAAAATGTGACAGCCTAGAGGTGTTGCATTGCTCTCTCTTCTGAAAGTGGATATTTCCATGAGTTTTTAGAGGACAGTCTTCATCATAGAGTTCACCCAGACTCATCATAGTCATACAGAAATTACAGAAATAACCTAGAGGTCTCATATGAGAGCAAAAGTGTAGCGTTGTTTTATGATATTAAGTTGGAAGAGTTTAGAGAAAAGAGAGTAGTTTACAAGTGGGAAGGAAGAATAGAAAGTGTATGGGGAGTTTATTTTTGGCTTATGGTTCCAGAGGGAAATCATGGAAGTCATAGAAGATATGGTAGTGGCAGCAGCAACAGCAACACTGAGGGGAGAGCGAGAGCGAGAGCGAGAGCGAGAGCGAGAGCGAGAGCGAGAGCGAGAGAGAGAGAGAGAGAGAGAGAGAGAGAACGAGCTGAAGTGGTATGAGGCTTCTTTCATTCTCAAAGCCTGTTCCCAATAACATACTTTTTCCAGAAGGGCCACACCTCCTAAACCTCTCCAAACAGTTCTGTTGTGAACCAAGTGGAATACGGAAGCTGAGGAGGGGCATTTGTCATTCAGACCAACACAGATTTTCCTACTGTTGCAATTATAGGCAATTGTAAGCTAGAGGTGTGGGTGCTGGGAAGTGATCTCAGGTCCTCTGCAAGAGTAGTATGTATTTCTAACAAATGAGTAATCTCGTTAGAATCTAGTAAATGTATAACAGCAGCAAATTGTTTTGAACATATATTATTCCATAAGATATATGTTAGAACTGTTAAAAATTTGCTACATATTGTATTTTCCTGTCTTCTAGGGGTTCATCTTTTTATTGCTGGGATGATTTCTTTGAAGGCATTGCTTATTGTTTGCATAAGGGTCTTACCTGACCCTGGGACTCATTGTGTAGACCAAGTTGGTCTTAAACTTGTGTAGACCCTCCTGCTTCTGTCTATTGCATGTTGGGATTTCAGGTATATAAGATCAGGCCCAGCCTGGTCTTCTTCTATACCTGTAATTCATTTATTTCTCCTCAAGCCAAATGCATTGCATGAAGATATAGACAACCCAAGAATATGATATAACAACTATTAATAGAATGGATAGTTCTGTGTATAGTTTGTTTCATAGCCTTTCAAGGTGCATTCATGTTGCAGCATGAATCTATATTTTATTCCCTTTTATAGCTGAATAATGTCTTACCATATAAGTTTATCATGGTTTGTTTATCCCATTCATCAGTTGAAAGAAATTTAGTTGTTTTCTCTCTTTTAGTTATTATCAGCAGCTAGCACTTGGACAATTTTATTTGAATCTGTCTTCAATGCTTTTGTTCATATACCCAAGGTAGCATTTTCTGGGAAAAATAAACATATTATTTTCCGTCTTTTTTGTATTCATGATTCCAGTTACATGACTTTTGATGGCTTTCATTTATACATCCATAACAGCAACTGCTCAGCATCATTTGGAGTGCTGATATTTGTGCATTTTTATTTTTATCTTTTCCTTTTGGAGAAATGTCTATTAAAATGTTTTGCCTTTTCCAAGCTGATATTTGTTTACTGTGTTACTACTGTGAAGTAGTAAACATTTATGTGTCTTCTGGATATGATTTGCAAACATGTTTCCCCCTTGTAATGGTTTAATTTTTATTTTATATATCTGTTATAAATTTTACATTTTTATGATGGTTACTACCACAAGATGCCATCTTTAGTCTCAAGGAAACAACTTTTTAGTGTGCATTTTTTGCTTAATATGGTTAGAGCTACTCTAGTTTTTTTTTCTGTTCAAGTAGGTTTTTTTTCTTTTATAAATTGGATATTTTTTATTTACATTTCAAATGTTATCCCCTTTCCCCAGTTTCCCTGTCCACAAACCCCTTATCCCATCTCCCCTCCCCCTTCTTCTGTGAGAGTGTTCCCCAATCCACCCACCCCTGCCTGTCTCCCCGCCATGACATTCCCCTACACATCGAACCTTGGCAGGACCAAGGGCTCCTCCTCCCATTGATGCCCAACAGGGCCATCCTCTGCTACATATGCAGCTGGAGCAATGGGTCTATTCATGTGTACTCTTTGGATGATGGTTTAGTCCCTGGAAGCTCTAGTTAGTTAGTATTGTTGTTCTTATAGGGTTGCAAATTCCTTCAGCTCCTTTAATCCTTTCCTTAACTCTTCCTTTGGGGACCCTATTCTCAGTTCAATGGTTGGCTGTGAGCATCCGCCTCTGTGTTTGTCATGCTCTGGCAGAGCCTCTCAGGAAACAGCTGTATCAGGTTCCTGTCAGCATGCACTTCTTGGCATCAGCAATATTGTCTGGATTTGGTGCTGCATATGGGTTGGATCCCTAGGTGGGGCAATCTCTGGATGGCCTTTCCTTCAGTTTTTATTTGACTGTTATTTTGATGTTATATCTATTTGAGTACTATCTTGATGAAATATACTTTTCCATTCTTTTTCTTTCATAATGGTTATATTTAGAGATCTATGCATGTCCCTCTTATGAAGAACATGTAGCTAAAGAATTGTAATAAATCCATTATTTCAATCTAATTATGATTGGCTTGTAAAGTTAATATTTACATTAATGCAGATAATGATGAGGTAATTTAAAAATCTATCGTTCACTTTCGCATCCTTTTTTTTTCTCCAAAGAGCATTTTAAAAGAACATTTAAGATTTTGCTGTATGCCCAGGTGGATGCTTATAAATTATATAAATGTTAGTCTTGTCTATGCCTAATTACTTGCATTTAGAAGCATGGAACATGGTTTATGCATTGTTTTGTATAAAATAAGCTGGCAGCATTAACACATTGTACTAGTCAATAGATACACAGAGATAAATTCAGAGGAGCAGTAAGTACTTAAGAAAGGCTGTGATTGATTTTTTTTTCTTAAATACTTAAACGTCTTAGTGCTATCATGCTGGTGGCAACTGTAGTAGGTGATAATATGCTTTTATCACTTCTATAAGTAATCATTTGAGTGCATGAGGCAGTAGTGTAAGTGATGCTATGAACTTTTGACCTTTTCCATATCTGCTCTCATGCAGCATCCCTTGCTTCTGTGAGGTATTTTGCGCATCATGGAAGAAATTGCTCCCTTGCAAACATTGAGCTGCTCAACTGGTAACTGAAAATTTTACCTGTCACAGAAATATGTCCCCAGGAATAGCTTGTCGCTAACCTGTTGTATTGATATCCCCGATGCCTTTGTCAAGAATGGGCATCACACCTTCAGAGGCAAACATTTTGACATTTACATTTGATGTTTTACAAGCATCTAAATGGAAAACAACTGTGGAAAATGGAATGCTGCCTTTAGCACTGCATTCATTTGCTGTCTCTGGGTGGTTTTCAATTGAAATCAATGGGCCTTTCAGATTTAGCTTTTCAACCTCTGAATTTATTTTCTTTATAATTAAAAAATCTGCACATGTTTCCTTCTCATTGAGGATATTGTGCTGGTTGATTTTTTTTTTTTAAATTTAACGTAAACAAGAAACATAAACTGGTAATAAGGTTCTATTGAGAGATTGTCTCCATCAGATTGGCTTGTTGGCTTGTCTTTGGGCGTGTTCTTGATTAATGATTGGCATGCAATGACATTTGCATGTGGTGCTGTCCCTGGCAAGGTGGTCCTGGGTTGTATAAGAAATCTGTCTGAGCAAACCACGAAGCACAAACCAGCAACTGGCATTCCTCCAAGGTCTTTTCTTCAGTTTATGCCCCCAAGTTCCTGCCTTGAGCTCCTGCTTCTTTTTGATGAGCTGAAATTTTAAAGTGAAACAAACCCTAGACATAGTATTGATCTATCAAGGTCTTTCTGCTTTTGCAAGCTTGGCGGAAAGTCACAAAGCTTCCACAACTTCCTTAGAACAGCGCCACCTGCTGGGGTCCGAGTACTTATTTATTTATTTATTTATTTATTTATTTATTTATTTATTTATTTATTTTTCACAGTCCAGTAGTTACATACAACAATCCTATTTATTACAGAAAAGCATGTTACCACACAAATATACTACCCACCCATCCAATCCCTCCTGTCTCCTTGCCCTGGTATTCCCCTACACTGGGACATCGAGCCTTCACATGATCAAGGGTCTCTCCTCACTATGATGCTGGACAAGGTCCATCCTCTGCTATATATGCGGCTGGAGCCATGGGTCCACCATGTGTACTCTTTGGTTGGTGGTTTCGTCCCTGGGAGCTTTGGGCGATCTGGTTGGTTGATATCATTGTTCTTCCTATGGGGTTGCAAACCCCTTCAGTTACCTCTGTCCTCTGTCTAACTCCTGCATTGGGGACCCCTTCTCTGTCCAATGGTTGGCTGTGAGCATCTGCCTCTGTATTTGTCATGCTCTGGCAGAGCCTCTCAGGAGACAGCTATATCAGGCTCCTGTCAGCATGCACTTCTTGGGATCACTAATAGTGACTGGGTTTAGT
Organism: Rattus rattus; assembly: GCF_011064425.1. Taxonomy (NCBI): domain Eukaryota; kingdom Metazoa; phylum Chordata; class Mammalia; order Rodentia; family Muridae; genus Rattus; species Rattus rattus. Next base: position 213,086,353 of record NC_046155.1, on the reverse strand, counting down.
GACTACATGTGGGATGGATCCCCATGTATGGCAGTCTGAATGGCCTGTCCTTCAGTCTCTGCTCCACGCTTTGTCTCTGTATTTCCTCCTGTGAATATTTTGTTCCCCCTTCTAAGAAGTATTGAAGCACCCACACTTTTGTCTCTCTTCTTGAACTTCATGTGGTCTGTAAATTGTATCTTGGGTATTCTGAGCTTTGAGGCTAATATCCATTTACCAGTTTTATATTAACCTCTTGCAACATAAAAGAGAATGTTCCAGATAAGGGAGTATCAGATCTAAGAGCCTAATGGGTTATCACTGAGAAAAGTTCAGAGGACAAGCACCTGCCCTTTTAGAAGTGAAGTAGAATACGAGCAGTCTGACAAGATAAACACTGTTCCATTATAAAAGCAATTGGACTCAAATAGCACTCAAAGTAGATAGTTATTTGAATGTGAAAGTAGCCATTCAGCCTTATTTCAAATGTTTGCCTTTTCTTTTAGCTTTCAAGAAATTCATATAATGTTATGAAATCTAACATGATTGCCAAATATCATTAAGAAAAATTTTATAGGGAATAAAAGGAATTTATTGTTTGATAGTTTAGCTTAATTAATGACATCATAAATAGGAAAATGCCCTGGGTGAAGCACTGATTTTTTTCCCATATATTTCCCATCATCCAATGCCTTGTGTGGTAAAGATGAAATTTTTCAAACAAATGTCATACACTTGGTCACCTCACCAGTATTGATATCAGTACATGATTTAATAAAATAAGAAAAATTACACATTTTAAGAATAATATATTCATGATCATTGTATCATTGTAAAAATCATTCATCCATCTTGCTTTCATATAAATGATATGTTTAGCATTAGTTAAAACAAAACTTATTATCATCTTTATCTCTGAATTTTTTTTATGATGAAAGAATACAGAGTAATTTCAATGCATCAGCGTCCCTTTATCAGCCAAGCAGATGTCTCTTGTATAAATTGTTTAAGCCAAGTCAATGCACAGAAACAGAATCTTGACTTAAAAAAAAAAAACATTTGACATTTTCTCACTTGCATTTTTGTTTTGGTTTAAAGTTAGATGAGTCATGAAGGACTCCTTTCTGACTTAGTGGGTTGTCAATGAGGGTGCAGAGGGTACCTGGAAGAGAATGGGGGACAAGAGACACGAAGAAGGATGCGAAGACAAGAGTCTGATCAAGGCGACAATTTTATTTTTTCCCAAGGCTGAATTTATACCATAGCAGGGGTAACAGAGGGAGGGGGGGGAAGTGGGAAACATTTACGCAGGCCAAGGACACAGTATTCGTGTGGTCAGCTGATGTCAACAGCTTGTCATATCTATTAGTCAGCAGGATGTTGGATTTTCAGAAAGGTTACAGGTCATCACATTGAGCATCTTGACATTAGATGTATTTCTCAGCAAGGTCACAACTTTATCATATCATTATTCATCCTGACCACCAGATTTGTATTAGTCATCTGCAGCTGGCTGGGGATTTTCCATGAACCCAGTCATACTTAACTCTAACCATAATCTAACATCAGTAATGGAGGGTTTTAAGGGAATCACTCCCAACATCTCTCCCTTCCTTATAATCAAATGAAAAGGTGACCAATGGCCGTGCTGTCTGGAATGAGCCCCTTGGGAACTGCATCTGTCTTAGGTTGGAGTGATATTTGTCACATAGCCAAGAGAATCTTGTGGCCAGGGTCTGTCATGGGGTAAGGCAGCAGCTAATGGCGGCCCTCCTGTCTAAGGCCCTTTATTCATGAATATATCACTCTCTTACCTGTCATTGACTGTTCAGCTCAGCACACAGGGGTGATGATTTGTTGATGTTCCAGCAAAGGCATCAGGACAGCAGTCAGAAAAGAATGTTGGCTTCATTTGGCTGAAGGACAAAAATGTCCTTGCCTGGGCTGGGAGGAGATGTGTAGGTGAGCTTGGCCTTCATCAAAGGCATCCTCCATAGTTAGCCTATGATAATATTTTTGAATAGGTTTTGCTGCTATATTATCTATCTGTTGTTTAATAAAGCTGGTGAAACAATTAAATGCCCAAGGGCCAAAAGAGATGAACAAAAGGCCTACTAGGGGGCCCAACAGGGATGGATGCAGGGTGAACAACCAAGGGGAGGTGGAGAACCAGTTTTGATACCAGTTCTCAGCTTTTTCTCTTTCTTGTTTTCTCTTTTCTAAGTCTACTCTGACCTTTTTCATGCTTTCTTTAACCATATTCTCAGACACAAGAAGTATCCAAGCACTGCCTTTCTCTCACAAACCAGAATTCACTGTGATTGCTCAAAGTTGAGAAATTAAAGGTAAAAAGCCAATAAGAAATAAGTACACTTGTTAGCATGTATGGTTTATGTAAAAGGGGGGGGCAGACAATTGTTCTTTTTGATTAACCTCTGGCTCTTAAAGACAGTGTGGGTCAAAATTAAAATAGTCAGTATATTTAAAACACTGCTCTACTTTGGATAGACGTGGAAGTTTAAAAATTGAATGAATTTATTTAATTGTGAATGTTTACCGTGAAATATCACAGAAAGGATGCCACCAGGCAGGGAATTATAATTTTAACTGATATTAAACATCTTAAATAAGTTGGGGAAACCTCAGCATTGAATTATAACCATTAGGAAAAAAGAATAAAGACATAAATCGGTATCCTGTGCATGTCATGTAAGAAATAAGCAAACCCCAAGTCAGTATAGTACAGTATCAATAACTGGAAATTAAATAATATGTTGATATGTAGAAGGAAAAAGATAACATGTTGACTGCCATTGTTGAAATTCCCAAAATAATTCCAATAAACAATTCAATTTGGGTTCCTGCAACAGTCATAATTGCGTTATCCAAAAAGCCAAACCCTATGAAAGGTATCACATTGTGGAAGAACACATATCTCAGCGTCCTGGAGGGGGTGGCAGAGCTTCCAGTTCTTCTTGTGCGATGGCAATGGACTCCAAGCAGTGCAGCTCTTTGAGCAAGCAGCTCCTCTCAGCAGAGTGCAGGCTGTAGATGAAGTCGCATGTACCCTGTGCCGTTTTCAGCGCCTCCATGGGCTCCTTTTTGGGGTGAGTGCCCAGAAGCCGAGGAGTAGGAATGCACTGACTCTTTTAACAATTTGATGGTAAATATAATCCCTGTATCGACACCTGATTGAAACACTCTAAGACCCCAAGTATATCCTTATGTTCAATCCTGGTTTCAACTCATGGAGGTAAATTTGATATTTAGGGGGATGCACCATCCCCTTGTTTTAGAATTAGAACCTTCACAACGGGAATCTGGGACATGCATATTAGTAGGACGGGAGGTATTATAAGTCAAACAATGCAGCGTATTAGGTGATAAAGTTCTTAAGAAAAGGGAAAAGGGGCCAGGCAAGAAGGCTAGAGGGTGACCCGGTGAGAGCTGGTCAAACAACCATATCAGGTGACGAATAGCGTTCAGTCACACAGCTAAATGAGGCAGCTTTCTTGGGACCAAAAGGCCAGTGAAAAAAGGAGCACAAGCTTTGTGCCTGCTAAACAGAAAGGCGAGCAGAGGGACAGCAGGAGCCTGTTACCGGCTGTCTCTCTGGACTTAGATTCTCCCTTAAGGAGTACCTCTCTTCAGTGTCAGCTCGGGGGCTCTGCCTCTCAAGGGATCCAGCCTCTGAAGGACACTAGGCTTCCAGTAAGAACTAATAACAAAAGGATGAAGAGATGGTTAGGACCTGGGTGCTAGATGCTAAGCGGCTGACAAAAGATTATATGACTCTTCTGCTCCCTGTAGCTCCTGGGTGAGCACAGAAGAAAAACCAGATTTAGGGAGGAAGTTTTATTTTTCTTTTCAGGGTGTCAGACATGCCTGGTGACCTTGAGCCAAGAGACCAGGAGAAAATAGCATTTGAGTATTGAAGAGGGGCTCGCCCAGGGGGGTGTGATCCGATTGAAGTCTTGGGTATCAGAGAGTAAGGTATAGTCAGAGACAACTGACTATAAGGACTCTTTCTGCTGCCATTCCTGAGGCAGGGGCCACAGTTGAGTTGGGCTTCCTGCCTCTTACATCCAATAAAGAGATTGTTACCACTGGAACACTGACCTTTAATAGAGCTACAGCCCACCCTGTGCCTCTGAATTCCAGGACTTCAGTAGCAGTCCTTCACCAACCTGTCTCACTGGGTTAGGGGTCCATGGAAAAGAAAACATTGATCCTGACCTTGGTCACAGCCTCCAGTTGGAGTAAGCTGAAGAGCCCGTGCCAAGACTTTCTCCTGTTATCATCCTAGAGTGAAGCCTATTCTGTCTGGCAAAGCAAAGTTCCTCACAGTTTGCTGCAGATTCTCTCTGGGACTACCTGGGGCATTTTGACCACAGGGGCAGGAACTGGCTGCTTCGGAAATAGTCCTAAGGATATCATTAATAAGAGACCAGTAACTGAAGACAGCAAGTGGATTTTTTCAGGGTCAAAAGTCTCATAATTGTCTTTAAAACAACCACTAATTCTGCACTATCTTTTTGTATCAATTGTTCCCTCCTGGGGGAATCATGGACAAATATTTCCTACAAAGTCTAAGAATTTCTTTAGATTTCTTTCTTCTTAACCCTATTCCTCACGTCCTGAGTGACTCCCTGAGTCCTGTCACAAAAGGTGACTGTAGAATGCTTGTCCCATCACTCACCACTGAGATCTGCATCATCCGGGGAGAAACACACCAAGTGTCTGAACCAAGGTTGGGCAGTCCATGGTAGCCAGAAGCAGGGGAGCAAAGGCTCTGATGGGGGAGCAAAGACTCCAAGGGGGGAGCAAAGGCTCCGAGGGGGGAGCAAAGGCTCCGACAAAGAAGGAAGACAGGCCTGTCTGTTCACAGGGGATGACGTTCTCCACCAGGAGACATCCAAACAGCCCCACGTTGGGTGCCATTTGTGGGTTATAAAGAAGGAAAAGACATACATTTCAGATGGGGCCATATTAGGGATATGGGGGAGCTGAAGTGTGAATGGTATAATATATGAAGTTCTAAACATTACAGAAAAATTTATACTTAGATGTTTCCTGTCCTAGGACTAACACATATTTTAAAAGTCCTTCCTTACAGAAGGAAGGGAAGGAAATCACACTGTTGGAAGCTAGGGTAGAAGGGGTTTGCATGTGGACGGTTTTGTTTGTGGTGAAGCTCCAGTGATTTGTCTTTTCTCTTTGCGTTCTATCTCTGACCCCCACTGCTGTTAAATACAGTAAGACTAATCTTCCAAGAAGCAAATTGTGCCGTTGGATTCTGGAGGTGCGCCATATTCGTTAGAGCACTTTCTGAGACTGTACTTGTAAATCATGTGTGCGTCTCTTAAACTAAGCAAACAACAAATGCTTTGTGGTCCGGCACCTTGAGTAGCACAGACACAAAATGAATCCAGAAATGAACACTTAATTCCCTAGAATTCCCTAATTCCATTAGTCTTCACCAATTTCTTTAGAAACATAACCATTCTTCATTCATGTTTAAAATTCTGACGTAATTCCTAGTAACAGAAAACAATTCAGTATTTGGTGTATTCCAAGCACTGATGGAAACAGGTCCTAAGAAACTGTCCAAGTGTTGGGACATTGTACATCCTATATATTCTGACTGGTAAATTTATTGACAGAAACATTAACATGTTTTTATTACATGTATTTAGTGTGTGTGTGTGTGTGTGTGTGTGTGTGTGTGTGTGTGTGTGTATGTGTGTGCATAGTGTAGCAAAGGCTCAAGTGTAAGGCTGAGATCAACTCATGGGACTTGGTTCTCTCTTTCTACCATATGGGTCCTTAGATTGGAATCAGGAAGTCTGGTTTGTTTTTAAGAGATTGGCCCATTGAGTTATCTTCCTGGATGTTTGTTCGCTTGTTTTTGTCAGATCAACACAGGCTAGGGTCATCTGAGAGGAGAGAACCTCAACTGAGAAAATATTTAAATCAGATTTGGGAAATTGTCTTGATTAGTAACTGAAGTGGGCTGGCCTAGATCACTGTAGATAGTGCTACTCCTCAGTAGGTAGTCCTGAGTTTTATAAAAGAGCAGGCTGAACAAGTCATGGAGAGTAAGCAGTAAGAGTTTTCCTCTGGGGTCTTTGCTTTAGCTCCTGCCTCCAGATTTCTGTCCTGAGTCCCTGTTATGACTTCTCTCAGTGTAAACAGTAAGATGAAATAAAGAAGCCATGTTTTGTCACAACATCTATCACCATGGCAATAAAAAAGCAAAAGATACCAGCCCATGTGGACATTGTTTTTAAAGGTCTTTGAACTGCAGAAATAAAATGTAAGTTACATCTCAATGACGTTAGCTTAAAAGGCACAGATAGTAAATTTGCTTGGTTTGAGATTCCCTTACTTTTCATGGAAACCATGGATACCTACTTTCTCACTGCCACATACACGAACCCATTACTCACCAGGCATTAAGTGACACTTCTTGTCCACCAGAGGCTGGAAACTGCTAAGTGTGATGAATGTCCTGTGTGCACAGTGCTGCTTTGCTGATGGTTGACCCAGAAGGTTTCTTTCCGTTTTCTTACAAGTCCTGTCTTTATGGTCAGGTCCTACATTCTTTCCTTAAAAATTTTTTTTTTGGGGGGGGTTAATTGCACTTAAGTTATGGTTGCTTTAAGGTGAAATAATAAAATAAAATTAGGATTTTCTTAAAGAATAATTTTAAAATAATTTGAAATTTAAGTACAAACTAGCAACTTGTAAATATGCTAATATTTCTGGTGAAGTTTTAACCATATATCAGAACATGAAGACTTGTCATTGTTCTGCATAAGAAAAGCACATAATAAATGCGCAAACTTCCTCTGTAGTTCTTATATTACACAGTCATTTGTGATTTCATTACTAGCAGTAAAACACTTTTATGTCCAAGTAGATAATATTGATTGATTACTCAGAGATGAATAAAACTTTTCTCTGCCATAATCTCCAAGCATTGGAAGCAAATGCATTGGATGCATGGTAAAATCTTTGAACACATGTTTATGGATTCTCAGCCTTGGAAAGCCATTTTTCTTCCAAAACTCTTATTCGAGTCTACTTGTGACATGCATCATTTTTTACTGTTTCTGCCTACCTATACGTGTATCAATGTGTGTTTCTATTTTCCTGTTTTCTGTATAAGGGTAAGACAATTTCTTTCTATTTTGGGGATTTTACACTGATTCAACAGTTAAGTTTTACATTAAATAATATTTGGTTCTAGTCTGTTGATGTTTAATCCATGGTAAAATGGAGAAAAATTGACCTCTCTCTTAATCTGTAACATAGAGAGCCCTTGCTGAACTGCATGTGTACCATTTCCCTTTCCCCACTGAACAGTAGACAGGCAAAGCTATGAAACCTATCTTAGGCCCAGATGTGATTGGCTTGAACTGACATTGTTCTTTCCAAGTACATGAAAATGAATTGTTTAAGGTAGTCTAATATTTATTTTAATTTGACTTGATATTTTATCTTAAAATTTACTTATTTATTTGTTTAAATCCCCAATGCTGCTCTCCCTCCTGGTTTCTCCCTCACTGAGTCCCCTCTCTCCCTCCAGGAATAGTAAGTCTTTGCCAGATTAGGTGCATCCTTTCTCACTGAGGCCAGACAGGACAACCACAAAGACTGAGCTGCCTGTTTGTTACATATGTGCCAGGGCAAAGTGGGGGTGTCTTGTTCTAGCCCCTGTATGTTCTTTGGTTGGTGGCTCAGATTTTTAGAGTTCCCAGGAGTCCAGGTTTGTTGACTCTGTTGGTCTTTCTGTGGAATTCCCATCTACTTCTGGGCCTTCCATCTTTCCCCTAACTCTTCTGTAGGTTTCCCCTAATCTCCACTTAATGTTTGGCTGTGGGTATCTGCTTCTGTTTCTGTCGGCTGCTGTGTATAACCACTTAGCCACTCAGAGGAGGATTAGTCTAGGCTCCTGCCTTCACACATAACAGAGATTGGTGCTTGCATATGGGATGGGTTTCGAGTTGGGCCTGATATTGGTTATTCCTTCAGTCTCTGTTCTATCCCTCCATTTCTTTTAAACCAGACACATTTTAGGTCGAAAGTTTAGTGGGTAGGTTTGTGTCTCTATCCTTCCACTGGGGGTCCTGTTTGGCTATAGGAGGTGGCCTTTACATGTTCCATGTCCCTACTGTTAAGCATCTTGGCTAAGGTCACCTGCATTGATTGCTGGAAGCCTCCCCTATCCCAGGTTTCTGGAACTTCCTAGAGATTCTCTCCTCCCCCAACCTCCCCCCCACCCCCACCCCCCCTGCAGCCTTAGATTTCCATTTTTTCTCCTGGCCTACTCTCTCCTGTCTCTCCCCAACCTGATCCTGCCTCCTCATTGCCCATCTTTCTCTCTTCCTCCTTTCCCTTCTTCCATCTGCCTCATATGACTATTTTGTTTACCCTTCTAAGCGTGATTCAAACATCCTTGCTTGGGCCTTCCTTCTCATTTAACTTCTTTGGGTCTGTGGGGTGTATCATGGATATTCTGTGCTTTATGGCTAATTCCACTTATAAATGAGTACATACCATGCATGCCCTTTGAGTCTGGGTTTCCTCACTCAGAATATTTTCTAGTTCCATCCATTTGCCTGCAAAACTCATGATGTCCTCATTTTTAATAGCTAAATAGTATTCTGTTGTATAAATGAATTTTCTGTATCAGGCACATCTGGGTTATTTCTAGTTTCTGGCTATTATGAATGAAGCTGCTGTGAACACAATGGAGCATGTGTCCTTGGGGTATGGTGGGACATCTTCTGGCTATACAACCATGAATGGTATAGCTGGGTTTTCAAGTCAAAACCATACAATGGAAAAAATAAAGCACCTTCAACAAGTGGTGTTGGTCTAATTGGATGTCTGCATGTAGAAGAATGCATTTAGATCCATATTTATCACCTTATACAAAACTCAAGTCCATGTGAATTAAGAACCTTAGCATAAAGTCAGATACAATAAACCTAATAGAATAGAAAGTGAGAAAGAGCCTTGACCACATTAGTATGGGAGACAACTTTCTGAACAGAACACCAAAGGCTTAGGCCCTAAGATCAACAATTGATAAATGAGACCTCATGAAACTGAAAAGCTTCTGTAAGGCAAAGGACATTGTTAACAGGACAAAACAGCAGTCTATGGATTGGGAAAAGATCTTTACTAACCCTCTATCTGACAGAGGGCTAATATCCAATATGGAACTCAAGAAATTAAATTCCAACAAACCAAATAACCCAACTAAAAAGTGGGGTGCAGAGCTAAACAGAGAATTTTCAACAGAGGAAGCACTTAAAGAAAAGTTCAAAATCCTTAGTCATCAGGGAAATACAAATCAAAATGACCTTGATATTCTACCTGACATTACTCAGAATGGCTAAGATCAAAACCTCAAGTAACAGCACATGTTGGAGAGGATGTAGGGAAAGAGGAACACTCCTCTGTTGCTGGTGGGATTGCAAACTTGTATAACTACTCTGGAAATAAATTTGGCAGTTTCTCAGAAAGTTGGAAATAGTTCTACCAGAGTTGATATTTTAATACACCTATTTTATTCTTAAATTCTGTTTTATATGTATTCGTTTCTGTGTGCATACTTGAGTGCAAGTGTTGGTGGAGAACAGAAGACGACATAGAATCTCCTGCAGCTGGAGGTACAGCAGCTTGTGAGCTGCCCCAGGTGAGAGCTGGAGGCTGAACTTGGATTCTCTGGAAGAGCAAAAAGTGTCCTTAACTACTGAGCCTCCTCTACAAACCTTTGAACTATTTTTACACAGTAAAACTAAAGTTCTCTTTGTCTCAGAAGGGCTTTAAAATATAAAATGATTAAAGATCAATGATCAAGATTTTATACTGTGTCATTATATAGTCAAAAGAGAGATGGACTGAGCCTGGTCATAACACCTGTAATCTCAGCTTTAAGGCTTTGACAATTTGGTCTGTGTAGCAAGTTAAGGACCCTTCTGCACAGCTTAGTGACATCTTCTCTCAAAATTAAATGTAGAGAGAGGATTGGGGCAGTATAATCAGTGGAGACTACTTCTCTGGCATATGTGAGGGCTCGGCTTGATGCTTCAGTATCCTGCCCCCAAATAAGTCAGATAAAAGGTAGTGATGGGAGAATTTGTACTCTGAAACAACTCACTCGGAGTAACTCCTGAAACAGCAGAGAAGTATGAAAAGTATTTACTTATGGTATCACAACATCTAGGCAGAGTGAATACCATAGAAAGGGCCAAGAACGACAAGCTAAAACTGAGGAAGAATTTATAAAAATATAATTTTGACTGTAAGGGGAATAGAAGAGCATTGAGGGCATAAATACTGGGAAGTCAGATGTGTGCTGTCACCTTCCTCTGAAAGACATGAGTCTCTGAAGGAGTGCACTCAGTTGGTGAAACTCAACTAGAAATAAAACAGCTTTGCATCGAGTTGCAATCTTTATTTTCAGTATAAATGAACCTTGGATCTTTAACTTTAAATTAAAGTACTAGAAATTAAGATTGCTAGAAAGGGGAAAATATTCTAGAATAAGATATCCTATCCAATGCTTCATAGTATTTCTAAACATAAAATGAAATCTGCATTAATTTGTAACTCTCCTGCTATCAATGAAGGCACTCTTATGAGACGTCTATGCTCCGTCTAGCAGGCTATTGAAACAATGGTTCCTAAGAAATTAGAGCCTCATGCTGGGAGGAGAGGTCTGAAGCCAGTAGCAGCAGAGGACAAGTTTGTCTTTCAGGAATAGATTTTACACTGTTCTGACAATTTGCCAGACCACCTTTTGGGACAGAAGAGCTGAGACAGTGGAGCACCATTGATGGGTAAGGCCACACCTTTCCTAGCACACTGCTTGCCCTCTACTTAAACCTGAATTTCATGACAGAAGATGAGCTTGGGGTATGGAGGGTGGGGTCAATGGACATTTTTATTTGTTTCTCTTGTCACTGTGGCTACATTGAATAAATCTCCTTTCTTTGTTTTCCCTTCTGGTTCTCCACTCAATTGGCCTCCTGAGAATCGACGGCTGACTCCTAGCTCTTGTTTATGCTGTCAGGGCAGATACTTTGACCTTAACAACACTAGTAACAACATGGAACCAAGAATTTAAACACCTCTCAGATTTCAAACATAAGGATCAGTTAGGGTTATTCCAGAAAAGAGAGTAAGAATCCTGAAGTAAATAATTATGATTTAAAAGGAAAGTGGCTGAGGAAAATTTTAAAGAAATATTCAGCATCCTTGGTCATTAAGGAAACGCAAATCAAACTTCTTTCAGATTTCATCTTAGAGCAATCAGAATGGCTAAGACGAAAAAACAAAATAAACAAAACAAAAAACAAGTGACAGCTCATGCTGTCAAGGATGTGGAATAAAAGGAACACTCATCTAGTGCTGGTAAAAGTGCAAACTTGAACAGCTGCTGTGGAAATCAGTGTGGTGGTTTCTCAGGAAATTGGAAATAGATCTACCTCAAGATACAGCTATACCATTCTTGGCATATACCCAAAGGACTCTGCATCCTACTACAGAGACACTTGCTTATCCATATTCACTGTTGCTCTATTAATAATAGCTGGAGACTAGAAAAATCTTAGATGATCATCAGCCAATGAATGGCTCAGGAAAATGTGATACATTTACATAATGAACAAATTAACAGATGAAATCTCAAAATTTGCAGGTAAATGGATGGAAATAGAAAAAAACGATCTTGAATGAACTAACTTTTCTCTTGTGTGTGGCTGCTAGTGCTTATGCCTTTGATATACACGCTATAATTTATATAGCAAGAGAGGTTAGGTATTGAGCAAGGAACTTGTGGGAAGGAGAAGAACTTCTAAGGAAGGCAAACTAGAGTATACACGTATGGAGAAATGAAGGAGACTGAAATAGGAAGATTAAATGGAGAGGGGATGAATGAGACAGGGGAAAGAAAAAAATATGGGGAAGGACAACTAATACTATGGCCATTTGAGGGGCTATATAGAAACCTACCACTGTAGAAACTTTCTACTGTATCAACATACATGAAAGGAATTTTAATGGAGTCAACAAACAATGGGGAAGACAGTGCCACAACTAGACATCTTTTGCCACAAAGTGAAGCCTCTAGTTCCAGGAATGGATTGTATCTAGTTGAGTCATTAACCGAAGAGGCCCCCATGGAAATCCCAAACATTTCTTGAGGTTTCCAAGGCTATTGATTTCTTTCTATAAACTGATGGTAAGACCCCACTGCTAAAGATAACAGACGTTCCACTGGTGCCTAACTAAAAGTCCCTATCAGGATGAAGTATTAATTTACATCTTTTCAAATGAAGTCATGCAGCAGCAGTGTCTGATCTTCTGAAATTGCAAAGTGACATAATCTAAATTTTATTCATAGCTCTGCTGAGATGCATGAAGCCTACCACATGCGGTTTGGCCCTATCTGACTGATGTCTGTTCAGTTTCTCAAGATTTTACCATGTAGTAGGGAGCTTGTTCAGAGACAACAGAGATTCTTTTTTTCATCATGGTCCTGGCTCGAGTCTTCACAGTCAGGATTCTATACATGAATAAGTAAGACTTCAAGTGATTTCCACAATTGTTCTTTGGGTTCCGTAAGCTGATGGTATTCCCACAAAGCCTCATCTAAACTGCACATTCATGGGAAAAGTAAATGTTCTTAACTTTTCAAACTGCCCTAAATGCCGAGCAAGATCAGTAAAGAACTAGAATTCCTAAAAGCAGATCCCAGAGCCTCTGGGAAGCAAGGCATGCAATTTATGAACTTTCACTTAGAGTGGTGGATAGAGCACATTCCCTTTTTATGTCTCGGCTTCTGGCTTTAGAACGTTTGGGATGCAGGAGAAGGCATTAAAATGCTATGGAATGTTTATTTATTCAGACACCTCTTTGTAAGAGAGGGCCTAATACTTAAAATTACAGAATGTACTCTGAAGATTTCAGAGTTCAATAAAGCTAGCTATCTATGCTTAACAAGGATGTATGTAAATTTAGCAGAAATTAAGATTCTTTTCCATTGTTAAGAGAATTAGCAAATGGTGAGAGTTTTTCTAGAACACTACTGCAGGAGCTCATTGAGTTGATGTGGGGTCTGGATGGTGGATATGGAGAATGGGCTGGACTCAGGAAACGCCCCTTAGCTGTTGCCACAAGCACAGAAGTATTTGAATCCACTACAGCCCGTGATTCAAGAAATACAATCAGACTTGTAAGTTAACAAACTTAAGTGTATATATTTCTACAAGGCATCAGAAGAGTTTTACTACAACTGTTTTATCTTTCAGAACAGATAACCTTTATTAAATGTTTTTTTAAATTTCATACATATGTAAAAAACATTCTATTACTTTCTCTCTCCACTCTTTTCCTTCTACCCGGGTCAGCACCCACATCAATGAATCCGTTTGCCATGTCCGTGTTATTTGGCTATGATTTTGGCCCACTGAGTTTATCTAGAGCTACGGGTATTTGGACCTGTCCATTTTACTCAGTGAAACAACTGAAGACAAATTACTGTGTCTTCTAAAGAATCCATCAATAGCAAATTATTCTTCGGGACTGAATGTCCTGGACCATCACAGGCAGCACCACCTGCTGCAGGACCATGATAGGAGTGGCTACGTCAGCTCAGATGATATAATTTCCTCGTCTTCTGCTTCTTATGGCCCCTCTGCCTTCTCTTCTGACATATTCACTGAACCTTAGAGGGAGCGATATAAATACTCTGTTTATGGCTGAGCATTCAACTGCCCTTTATTCTCAGTATTTTGAACAAGTATGAGTTCTGTATTCCTTACTGCTCATTGGAGAGAGAAGTTTCTCTGATTAGGATGGAGAGTTATTTTCTATGGATATACAATAACTTTTTAAAAGACAGTTTGGTGGCATGTCAATTGAGCAACAATACTAACTATGTTTTCCCCTAGGACCTAAGACATCCTATCCTTGGATATTTAACTGGGTTTCCCATGCTAGGCATGGATTTCCTCCAGAGGAGCAAGCTTAAAATACAGTTGGAGTACAGTTGGTTACCCCTGTAAGTGTTGTGCAATTGCACCAGTGGGCACATCTGGTTTCTCTGACCATAACATAACTTTATATTTATCTAAAAATGCAAAGTAAACAATAGTAACAGAGGGATAATGTCCTATAATGTTAGCAAAATGTCATTTTCTTTTACTGATTTAATTTTCTGTTAGTTCTTTTCAGTTTGCCCGGCAGAAGTTTGCTACTATAGTTACAGGGTTCAAAGCTCAGTAAAATACTTGTCGCCTTTCTTCTTCCTCAGTCTGCATAGCACTTTTTGGCACCATGAAGAAAGATTCCCACTCCGTTCCAGCTAGTTTTCTCTGTATCTTGCCATCAAGGAGTGTGGTATCTTTAGCAATAGGGTCTTATCCGGCATGCAACTCTAAGAGGAATACCAAGAAGCTATAATGCAAAACAGATGTTAATAAAGACAATTACACAAAAGCACAAGAGAACAGAGACTAACAACAAACACCTCCTTGCTTGATCAATATTTTCAATGAACAGATTGAGACTAATTAGCTCTTTAGATACCTGATTATATAATCACTCTGGTAGGTTACAGCTGATCTAAAGTATCTTAGACTATCAGAAGGGCAACTCCGTGGTATAGGTTTAGAGGAATTAGTTATCAAAGGTGCTCTTATTAGTTCAGAAATAACAATTAGGTTATTTGAAGATGTAAAACTAAGCAAACACTGACTGATCCGACTGAGTTTAGTATCTAGTGATTGGAGTAATAAGTCAAAGAATTAAATTTGGGGGAATGAAGTGAAACAATAAAATATCTGTACCAGATAAGATTGTTAGATAAAATTAACAAAAATAACCATTTGGCAGAAAGAGGGACTTGTCATCATGCCACTGCAGGTAGCAGGATGAGGAAAGAAGCAAGGGACTCAAATGAAGTGATGCTGCTTATCTCACTGGGACGAACCAACAAGAATTCTCGAATAAACAAGCAGGCAAAAGCAGTGGATCCCCTTTCTTTTCCTGTCTTTTTTTTTTTTTTTTTTTTTTTTGCTCTAGTGGAACATGAATCCCAACATTTGCTAATTTCCCCTGGTGTGAGGTTCCATTCCCTCTCAGAGGGCTTCTGACTACGAAGGATTGTCCACAGAGAAAATGGTGAGATGAGCATCACTGAATCGTGAGCAGCCGTGCACCTGTGCTAGGAGCCAACAATAACTGAGTTCACTTTAAGGGAAGTGGAAAAGTGAACTCTAGAATTTGGGGAAGCCATGGAACTCTGTGCCTGTCTGCCCTGGGCTTGCCCTTGGCTTGAGTAACTTTGCTTTAGTTTGAGTCTGGAGTGTTCTCCAAAGGTCAAGTGATGAAGGGCTGGCTTATTGAGGAAGGGTGGTATTTGCAGGAAACCTAACGGAAGGAAGTTAGGCATCAGCAGTGGATCCTGAGGGACTATTAGGACCCTCGCCACTTCCTGTTTCTCTTTGCTATCTTTTTCTGCCTTTAGAGTCCTGCCATGGGGTGCTGTCCCATCACAGACCTCCAAAGAGCAGTGGTAACGGACTTAAATCGCTCAAACTGCAAGCCAGAAACAAATCTTTCTTCTCTTAAAGCTTATCATATTGAGTGTTTTGTCATGTTATAAAAAGCTGACTAGAGCCAGGACATGCTGGTGAACGAGTTTAATCCCACGTCTCCAGACAGAGTAAGGCAGACCTCAGATCTCGAGGTCAGCCTGGTCTACAAGAGCTAGTTCTAGGACAGCCAGGGCTACAAAGAGAAACCCTGTCTTGAAAAATCAAAACCATAATCAGTCTGTTTTTACAGCCCCAGAACAGGGAGAAAATCTGTCTTTATTCACTCCATCGTGTAGTTACAGCGAGTGTGGCTGGTTTTCCTGGTGATGAGGGTGGATGCAGCCCAGGGAATGGTTGTGAAAGCATCTGAAAAGAAAAGCTTACCGTTCAACACACGTGGACATCACTTTACATCAGTGAAGCGAGAAAGGATCTTGGTCCATGAGATCGGGGGCGCTTCCTGACTTTGAAAACTACCGTGGAAGCTGAATGGGAAACAATCCATTCCTTCCTACGTACTTACTTGCTGTGAACACTAGGGGTCAGGCAAAGAATGGCTGTATTTTCAAAGGATGCCAAAGTTGAATGGCCACTGTCTCACTGTAAGAGCGACTCGACTCTGAGTATTTTGATATATTTTTATAAGGTTATTTTATTTCACTTTTTAAAATATACATAAAAACAAGAAAGTATATTTCATCATGAGAAATAGTTCCACAAAGTTTAAGATCTAAAATTATAAAAAGTGTACTATTTACAATATATGTCAAAATTTTCCCAAATAACAGCATATGATACAAATAAATTTTTGAGGGAAGTCAGTTTTTAGTAGTAATTTTTGAATATATTATGTATAATAAGGGATTTTATTGTGGCAGTTTTATACATGGACTGAAAGTATTTGATTTTATTCAACACTCATTACTTTCTCTTGTCTCAGTTTGACTCTTTCTGATTTACTTTCTCATCCCAATCATTTCTTCCTCCTCTCCTCCTCCTCTTTCTTCTCCTTGTCCTCCTCTTCTTTGTGATTAGTGAGTTAAACTACAGTTGTACACATGAGGATACGTGAAAGATTGTTTACAGGAATATGGGCTCTCTGCCTTGGCTACATCACTAAAGAAAAATATCTCTCCAAACTATTAATTGGCTACAGATCCTGAGGGATGGATGGGGCCTTATGACCCCCTTTGCCCTCCTAGGAAGAATGTGAATGGTTTCTGTCTGGTGCATGTGTTGTTCAGGTGACCATAGCTGCCAAGATTGTGAGTACCGCGGCCTTGTTAAGACAGCATTCTATTATACTTCTCTCCTTCCAGTTTTCATATCTCTCTAACTTCCCTCAAGATGCTGTTTCCCAAGCCTTAGAGAGGGTGATATAGGTACTCCATTTACAGCCGAGAAATCTTCAACCTACAATTCATTCTGCCTGCAAGATGTGCTGGGATAAAGGTTGTGCAGAACTTGTGGGAGTGGTCAACCAATGACTGGCCCATCTTGGGAACCATGTTATGAGAGGGAGCTCACTCCTGATATTGGCTGGATGGCTAGGAACCAGAGTCTGGATAGCCCAGAGACCTAGAATAGAACCAAAACATGACTGGAAAAAAATAGCCAATGAAATTATTCCTACTGATATTCTGATATTTTTGTAGACCATATCTTAGCATAATCTTAATCAAAGTCATCCAGCAACTAATGGGAGCACATGCAGAGACTCAGAGACAATAAGTGGAGCTCAGAGGAATCCTGTGGAATAGTAAGAAAAAGAATTATAGGAGCTAGAGACACAAAGGATCACACACACACACACACACACACACACACACACACACACACACACACACACACACACCCAACTAACCAGGGCTCACAGGGATCACAGAGACTGAATTGACAATCAGAGAAGCTGTATAGCCTATATTATGGTTGTGTAGCTTGGTATTATTGTGAGACTACTAATAGGGGGATCAACGGCTGTCTCTGACTCTTTTGCCTGCTTTTGAGACCATTTTCCTTCTACTGGATGCCTTGTCCAGCCCCCCCTTTTTTTTAAATTGGGGGGGGGTAATGTATGAGCGTACATTGTCCATGTTCTCAGACACCAGAAGAGGGCATCAGATCCCATTACAGAAGGTTGTGAGCCACCATGTGGTTGCTGGGAATTGAACTCAGGACCTCTGGAAGAGCAGTCAGTGCTCCTAACCACTTAGACATCTCTCCAGCCTTTGTCCAGCCTTAATATGTGGGGATATGCCTAGTCTTACTATAACTTGATTTGCCATGTTTGGTTGATATTACTGGGAGGCCTGCCCTTTTCTGAAGAGAAATGGAGGAAGAGTGGATTTTGGGGAGAGAGGAGGTGTGTGGAGGGAGATTGGAAGAAGAGGAAGGAAGGAAATTGTGGATGGGATGTGTCTTACAGTTTTACTGCTGTGAACAGACACTATGAGCAAAGCATATGTCCTCTTATAAGGACATTTAATTGGGGCTGGCTTACAGGTTCAGAGGTTCAGTCCATTATCATCAAGGTGAGGACATGGCAGCATCCAGGCAGGCCTCGTGCATGTGGAACTCAGAGTTCTACATCTTCATTTAAAAGCTGCTAGAAGACTGGCTTTCAGGAAGGTATAATGAGGTATTAAAGCTCATGCCCAGAGTGACACACCTACTCCAACAAGGCTCCTAATAGTGCCACTCCCTGGGCCAAGCATATACATACCATCACAGGATATAATATATAAAAGAAGAATAGAGAAAAGAGGAAAGAAAATAAACTGCCCTCCCCTCAAAAAACTCCCTACACCATAGGACCTATGCATAGCCTCATTTTCATGGAGAAAATGGCTTCTTCTTCTTCTTGAGATTGTACAGGAGAGGCCTGCATTCTTGCATTATTTCTGTGTCACCTCTCCACCAATCCTGTTATAAATATAAAAATTTAACTTATAAATTAGTCCTACAAAGACTGAATAATGCTAAGTAATAAAAATTATAAATAAAAAGAAATATTAAAATATATTTTATATCAAAATACATTTTATATTAAAATATATTTCCATATGAAAATTTATGAGTATTTGGACTCCCTCATAGTTTTTTACATCACCTATCTATGTTTCTTCATGTAGCACTATGACTTGAAGATTAAATTATGGTAAACCAAAAATAACAGACCCAGTAGGTATGGAGAAATTCTATCATGGCTTCTACCCAGACTCAAGCTCTACATCCCTGTTGTCTTAGTTCCTTGTATTCTTCTTCTGTGCTACATTTCATCCTGTTCCTAGTCTGCTTGGTCTTATATAGTTGGAAGCCTCTAGTAAAAAACACCTGCTCATTGGGTTCTCATCTATTTTGGGCATCTTACTTTGGGTTCAATATATATTATTATATATAATAACTTATAATTCATAGCCTGCAATGAATAATGTTTAAGGTATAATAGCTAATATAATATGATATACCATTATACATAATACTTAGTATTACTTAATCACCAGTATTGTTTGGGCCTTAATACAATTACAGAAGCAGAGCCGGAGACCTTAAGCCCAATTGTTGCTATAGCTTTGATCTTTCTTGCCTCAGGAAAGACATGCAAAGCCAACAGTCTTCATTAGACCATGTCCAGCCCTAATTGAAAAGATCACTCTGGACACTTGGATGCTCTTGGCACACTAACAAGGAACACGTTATGTTCTAACTAACACGAGCATTATTCTTATCTGTCATGGAAGCACTCCATAGTTAGAATAAATATTTAAATACTGAAAAGGGCTGTAAAGGATGATGAGACAAAGAAAAACTGTTTAGGTACTGAATTTAAAGGCTCCCGGAGCTAAGTGGGTGGTACTTAATGTGAACATATGGCATAATCAATGGGGGAAGTTAATTATTAGCTATTACTCCACTCAGAATAAAAGGAAGTGAGGCTTAATAGCTGTGGTCAAGTACTGCTATTCCACAAGCCTAAAGATGATGTGATGGTGTGGTTTAAGAACATAAACCCAGACATCATACTTGGCTCCTTCTCCCTTTATGTAATTAATGCTAAATGAATAAAATGCTAAATAAACTATGAAGAGGATTAGAGCAGTAATACATTACCAGGTAGGTGCATTCAGGCTTCACAGAAACTCCAAGTAGTTGATCAGGAAAACCCAAGGTAGCCCAAGTGGTTCAATGGTGACACTTTCATCTTAGAGGTAACCAACTGCTGTCTAGTTGTACTTAAGACCCACTTAATGGAAGGAATTCATGCCTGGTACTGAAAACCTAGCCAAGAGAAAAAGTTACAGATCTGAGAAAAGAACCCACTAAAGTATATTTCCTGACTGTATCCTAAATCATTTACTTACAACCAAGTAAAATTAGCTCTTACCCTTCATCAAAGAAGCTTCCTTTTTGCAGCAGATGGAGATGATTTCAGAGCTCACAGCTGGTCAAAATCTAGAACACATGTGACCATGGAGGACCCATTGCCAACTGATACACATGTAACATAACCTTAACACTTCAAGGTCAGAAAATATTGTATAAAAAGGGGTAGAAAGATTTTAGAAGATAGAGGACTGGGACTCCTGCTTTGACATAGTGTCTGTACATCTTGCCTCTATGAAGAATTAAGTTGGAATTTTGATGGGGATTGCATTTAATCTGTAGATTAATTATAGATGGCCCTTTATACTATAATAATTCAGCCAATCCATGAGCATGGGAGATATTTCCATCTTCTGAAATCTTCAATTTCAATCGTCAAAGACTTGAAATTCTTGTCAGACAGATCTTTTACTTGATGGGTTAGAATCACACCAAGGTATTTTATATTATTTGTAACTATGTAAAGGTGTCATTTCCCTTATTTTTTCTCAGCCTGTTTATCCTTTGAGTAGAGGAAGGCTACCGATTTGTTTGACTTAATTTTATATCCAGCCACTTTGCTGAAGATGTTTACGAGCTGTAGGAGTTCTCTGGTGTAATTTTTGGGGTCATATAAATATACTATCATATCATCTGCAAATAGTGATATTTTGACTTCTTCCTTTCCAATTTGTATTTCTTTGACCTCTTTTTGTTGTCTAATTACTCTGGCTAGGAATTCAAGTACTATATTGAATAGGTAGGGAGAGAGTGGGCAGCCATGTCTAGTCCCTAATTTTAGTGGAATTTCTTCAAGTTTCTCTCCATTTAGTTTGATGTTGGTTTGCTGTATATTGCTTTTGCAACAGATAATGGGGAGAATATGGGGTAAAGGAACATTCCTCCATTGTTGTTGGGATTGCAAGCTGTTACAACCACTCTGGAAATCAGTCTGGAGGTTCCTCAGAAAATTGGACATTGGACTACCTGAGGACACAACTATACCACTCCTGAGCATACACCCAAAAGATGCTCCAACACATAACAAGGACACATGCACCACTAAGTTCATAGCAGCCTTATTTATAATAGCCAGAAGCCCAACAACCCAGAGGTCCGTAGATAGAGGATTGGATACAGAAAATGTGGTACATTGACACAAAGGGATACTACTCAGCTATGAAAAACAATGCCTTCATGAAATTGTTAGGCAAGTGGATGGAACTGGAAAATAACATCCTGAGTGAGGTAACCTTATCATAAAGCAACATGAATGGTATGCACTCAGTGATAAGTGGATATTAGCCCAACAGCTCAGATTACCTAAGAAAAAAATGAACAGATCATATAATGGTCAAGAAGAAGCAAGACCAAAATGTTCCATTCCTTTTTAGCAGGGAGAACAAAATACTCCCAGGAGGAAATACAGGGTCAAAGAGTGGAGCAGGAACTATAAAAAAGTCCTTCCAGGGAATGCCCCACCTGGGGTTCCATTCCATGTGCTGCAACCAAACCCAGTCACTATTGCTGATGCTAAGAGGTGCTTGCTGACAGGAGCCAGATATCGATGTCTCCTGAGATGCTGTGTGAGAGCTCTACTGATACAGATGAGGATACTTGAATCTAACTATTGATTGCATTGAACAAGGGGATTCCAATGACCTAGTTAGAGAAAAGACTGAAGGAGCTGAAGGAGTTTGCAACCCCATAGGAAGAATCACAATAGCAACCAACAAGACCTCACCAGAGCTGTCAGAGACTAAACCACCAACCAATGAGTGCACATGGAGGCACCCATGGTTCCAGTCACACATGTAGCAGAGGATGGCATTATCCAGCATCAATAGTAGAAAAAGCCCTTGGTCCTGTGAAGGCTCATTTTCACAATGTAGGGGAATGCCAGGGTGTTGAGGTGGGAGAGGGTTGGAGGGAGGGGAGCATCTTCATAGAAGCAGGGGGAGGAAGGATGGAAGGGGGACAGGGAAAGGAGATAACATTTGAAATTAAATGTTTCTTGGATACATAAAGTATCCAAGAAAAACAAAATTAAAAGAAAAACAAAAAAAAAATCCTGCCAATGTGGATAGGGCAAAAATCTCACGACGCCAAAGGCAATTAAAGAATATGAGCAAAGGGGCATCCACTCTTCTCCAGGGATGAGAACAATGATAGGTTATCTAATCTTAAAACATTATCCTTAAGCACATATATATTTGACCAATACTAAATTGGCTTAATGTGTGTGTGTGTGTTTGCATAACAATAATAATAAAGAGATCATAAATCCACGTGTCATGGAAGAGAAGGAGTGATGAGGAGGGAGGATAGAAATGAGGTAAATGAATCCTACAACAGATAGAGGCCTTATATCCAAAATATACAAAGAACTCAAGAAGTTAGACCGCAGGGAGACAAATAACCCTATTAAAAAATGGGGTTCAGAGCTAAACAAAGAATTCACAGCTGAGGAATGCCCAATGGCTGAGAAACACCTAAAAGAAATGTTCAACATCTTTAGTCATAAGGGAAATGCAAATCAAAACAACCCTGAGATTTCACCTCACACCAGTGAGAATGGCTAAGATCAAAAACTCAGGTGACAGCAAATGCTGGCGGGATGCAGAGAAAGAGGAACACTCCTTCATTGTTGGTGGGGTTGCAGACTGGTACAACCATTCTGGAAATCAGTCTGGAGGTTCCTCAGAAAATTGGACATTGAGCTGCCTGAGGATCCAGCTATACCTCTCTTGGGCATATACCCAAAAGATGCCCCAACATATAAAAAAGACACGTGCTCCACTATGTTCATATCAGCCTCATTTATAATAGCCAGAAGCTGGAAAGAACCCAGATGCCCTTCAACAGAGGAATGGATACAGAAAATGTGGTACATCTACACAATGGAATATTACTCAGCTATCAAAAACAATGACTTTATGAAATTCGTAGGCAAATGGTCGGAACTGGAAAATATCATCCTGAGTGAGGTAACCCAATCACAGAAAAACACACTTGGTATGCACTCATTGATAAGTGGCTATTAGCCCAAATGCTTGAATTACCCTAGATACCTAGAACAAATGAAACTCAAGACGGATGATCAAAATGTGAATGCTTCACTCCTTCTTTAAAAGGGGAACAAGAATACCCTTGGCAGGGAATAGAGAGGCAAAGATTAAAACAGACACAGAAGGAACACCCATTCAGAGCCTGTCCCACATGTGGCCCATGCATATACAGCCATCCAATTAGACAAGATGGATGAAGCAAAGAAGTGCAGGCCGACAGGAGCCAGATGTAGATCTCTCCCAAGAGACACAGCCAGAATACAGCAAATACAGAGGCGAATGCCAGCAGCAAACCACTGAATTGAGAATAGGACCCCCGTTGAAGGAATCAGAGAAAGAACTGGAAGAGCTTGAAGGGGCTCGAGACCCCATATGAACAACAATGTCAAGCAATCAGAGCTTCCAGGCACTAAGCCACTACCTAAAGACTATACATGGACTGACCCTGGACTCTGACCTCATAGGTAGCAATGAATATCCTAGTAAGAGCACCAGTGGAAGGGGAAGCCCTGGGTCCTGCTAAGACTGAACCCCCAGTGAACTAGACTGTTGGGGGGAGGGCGGCAATGGGGGGAGGGTGGGGAGGGGAACACCCATAAGGAAGGGGATGGAGGAGGGGGATGTTTGCCCGGAAACCGGGAAAGGGAATAACACTCGAAATGTATATAAGAAATACTCAAGTTAAGAAAAAAAAAAGAAAAGAAATGAGGTAAATGCAGTACTTATGTATGCTATATTCAAAAATGTTAAATTAAAAAGAATAGAAAATATTGATGCTAAATTTTAAAAAAATGCTAGTGGTACAGCAAGTTGTAACAATTTATG